>NC_046383.1:6498984-6609790 GCF_011125445.2 Fundulus heteroclitus
TATCAAGCCCAACAACCCTAAAGCGCTCTGCCCTACATTAAGTAATTCACCCATTCACTCACAGGTTCACACGCTGACGGTGCTAAGCTACACTGTATCAACAGCTGCCGTGGGGCAGACTGACAGAAGTGAGTTTGCCATATAATAAGCCCAGCGGGCCCTCTGACCACTGACAGTAGGCAAAGCAGATGAAGTGTCTTACCCAAGGACACTTGGAACCGACAACCCACCAGTTAGAGGGGGAAATCCTAGATCTGCTGTTGCAACATGGTGTTGAAGGTTGAGCTGTAGTTTACAATCAAGATACTGGCATACATCCTTGGGTAATTGATGTGGTGCAGGATGAAGTGTAGTCCAAGGTTGCATCATCTGCCTAGTTGTTTTCCCGGTAAGCAAACTGCACGAGGTTCAGCTAGGTGGCCTGTGATCTCCTTTAAATGATTCAACACCAGTTGCCCAAATAATTTTATGACCACAGACTTATACAGGGTTGTAGGTCATTTAACCCTGTGGTGGTGCGTTTCTTGAGGACTGGAATAATGGTGAAACGTTTGAAGCATGGGGAAACATCACACAGGTTGTTGAAGATCAGAGTGAAGATGGGGGCCAGTTGTAAGCTCTCAGACTTGAGGGGGAGGCATTGTCAAGTCCTAAAGCTTTTCTGGTGTCCTGACACTGAAAGAACCTATATCCATCTTAATCAGAGATTAAATCCAGGTAACGGGGGTATGTGCACAGGAATCTTGTGTCAGAGTGAGATGTGGATGAGTTGGTGAGAGGTGTGAATGGCTGATTTTAAAGCCTGCAGTAGAAGCTGTTTTAAGGATGTCTGCCAGATCAGGACTCTGCTCAAGGTGCGGGGATGAACTTCTCTAGGCAGTGATGTTACTCAAAGCATTCTAAACTGTAACAGGGCCAATTGCAGAGAAGCTGTGTTTTTTTTTTTACTTCTAGACGTAGTTTTCTTAGCTGCCTTAATCTCCTTTGTCAGTTTGTTCCTAGCCTGCTTATCCAAGGCCTGGTGCCCACTGCTGTAAGCTTCTTTCTTAGTCCAACACAGCTTCCTCAGATGGGAATTGAATCATGGTTTATAATTATTATGTGTGAGAAAGGTCCCCACATATAAAGTGACAGCAAGCTCATTCAGGTCAGTGGATAACTCAGCAAATGCAGTCCAATCTGTGCAGTCAAAGCAGGCCTGTAACATCACCTTTGAGTCAGTCCACTACCATTAAGTATGAGCAAACTCTCTGATCAGTTGCATAATTAGTCTGGATGAATTATCTAAGGACATAATGTCAATAACAGTTATTCAAAACAAGGCAAATTTTGCCATTAAAAAATATCACAGATAATGTTCTGTATTGTTGCTATCCTTTTAAGTTTGCTCTATAATCTCAAGCAAAGCATAAAGTGGTATATCTAATATTTCTGTCATAGCCTTATGCATCTGACTCGAATATCTATAAATCGGATACTATAGCATGCATAATTTCATCTCAGGGTAAGCCAGGCTTCCAAACTGTTTTTAAAAATGTCAAAACGAAAGCATTTCAGGTTAGAGACTTCATATATTCAGTACATTTTATCTTAACAACTGCTATTTAAATTCCAATGAATTGAGGAGACAAGAAATCTTAATCTCGTGCAATGCAGACATTTCATTTGCACTAATGAGGATTCACTAACCTCCATGTCAAAGCTCCAACAGCAGAACAGCTTAACCGATTGTCGATTAATTCAGCAAATAAACCACTTGGGGGCACTCATAGAGTGTGCATAGGCAATTGCTCCTCCAGCCCCAAATGGTCAGGCAATCATTAAATATGGAAAAATAAATTGGTGATGTTATAGGAAAAGTAAGTTCCTCTGTCCTCATGCAGTAACGTTTTTTTTTTTTTTTACTTTTTACACCCTTCATCAAAATACAAACACAAAATGGGGGTGCATCACAGTGGACAGGGTTGCTTTACAGATGTGACAAGATACGATGATGTTTCACACAAAATTTCTTCAGGTCTGGAACTGATACGTTAGAGACCACAACGTGCACGTCAAGATAAGTAACAGTGTGACAGCAGCTTTACAAAAAGTCTCAAAGCCTTAGGGCTTCAAGCATGAAAAAATGTGGTGTTTTTTTTAGCTCACTTTGATTTTTAAATAACTTAAAAGCAGGTGTGATTTGTTGTCAGGACCAGTGGTTTCAACTAAGGTAAAAATAGGATAAAGCATAAATATTTTTATCATGGGGTATTAATAGTTTCATCTCTGAGCTTTGCTGCAGTTTGCAATTATAGTATTAAACTTTCAGTTCTAGCTCTTCATCACTTTAAAATGCCACAGCGTAATGGGAATAGAGGGATCACCTGACATTTATCTTGTAACCTGTAACCTTTTGTACGGCAACTGACTTCAAAGTGTTTAGTCTGCTCGTTAACGCCATATTTTCCCTCACACATTGGGAGATGGTATAAGGCTTTTTTGCATTTGGAGAAAGTAATTTATCTCTGTTTCATATGTCTATAAAACCTTAAAAAAAATGTTTGGCTGTGAAACCCAGAACACAAGCAAACAGAGGACTTCAACGTCTGCCAGACATTTCTGGTCTGTTTGTTTGGTGTGAAAATTACACAAAAAGCCATTGTGGTTCACTGCTAAACGATTAACAGGTTTGGAATCCGGGAATTTACAGTGAATGTGCAACATAAAGGGCAAGTAGGGACGCGATCGTCTCTGAAACTGAAAATGTAATTAATCTTTATTCCTCAAACTGTTGTACAACAAACCGCATGAATATTCATGCAGGTATCTAATTACATATTGGAAAATTATAACTACAGACTGCGACAGTTTGTATGGTGATCATACTGTGCTTCCAAAACTGATGGCACAACATAAAGAGTTTATAAGATTTCAGAAACACAGTTATTTATATTTTATTTCAGAATCAGGTTTCAAAACATCCATACAATAGACTCAGAAAATTCTGCAGTCTTGTATGGTCCTCCCACAGATCTTTTGGTGATAAGAAAATAGCAATTTAGGTAATTTGTAAATAGAAAAGATGAACTGCTTCTTGTCACCCATTACTTAGCAAAAAGCATGTGTGTTTTTAAAGGAGCAAAATTCAAAATTTTAGACAGAAAGAACTAAAGAATAATGATGTGAAGAACTAAAGGTAATATTTCAGATGGACTATGGTATGACGTCACACCGCATCTCTCTACATTGTTCTCCAGTCTCTTGTTTTCATACCCGGACTGGACGGTGCTTGTACATGCGCATGTGCATGCATGTGCATGTGAACAGCTGCCACTCAGGGCTCAGTCCCTCTCTACCCTAAAAATACCGCCGTCAGAGCAGAGTAGTGTAGGACCAACATGACAGAGAGCATCCCAGCAGATCAAAATGTTCTCTTGCTAACAGCGTTATAAAGTTATGAGTTACTTAGTAATTCACTTGAAATGTTCCTCCGAAGGGTGAAGCTGTTTTGCTGTGTTTTCTGTCCATTACAAATATGCCCATAGAAGATACCTTGTGAGAAGAGAAAGGAGGAGATGGGTGGCAGCCAGAGCGGAGCTAAAGAGAGGTGTGGCTGTCACACATCTTGTTTTGGTCTACAGACACTACACCACCTGGTGGTGAAATATGGCTTATTGCTCCTTTAACATAAACACATATCAACATCGCCTCATACTACAATGTATGAAATTCAAACAATTTGTTTTACTATCCATATGAGATGGTTTTCACCAAACATAATGTACCTTGAAACTTAGGTAGTGACAAATCCCAGCAAAGGTGAAAGGTTGCATCAGGTATTTTAAGTTTTTCTGAACCTGCCATGATTTTTGCAACCATTTAGCTTAGCTTAGTTTTTTCAACATTGTATTAACTTTACAAACTTTCAGCTTTTATTCTGAAACTCCAAAACTTTTTAGTTTTACTAATTATGTGCTCTGGAACGAGACTGTTTTAATGAAATACTGGACACACTGGTAAATAGTTACACAACGTTGACTGCGCACGCTGTGGCTTGTTAATTTCACTGAATGGGAAGTTGATAATTTATCAGGGAAGCATACTGTGGGCATTAACAGGCTGTGATATCTAGTCTGGGCACGTGTGTACTATGTGTATACATGCGTGTTTATTACTATCTTAGTGTGTGTACACTTTTAGGCTGTAATGGCACACAAATCCCAATCAGAGACACCAAACGATGTGTGAAATGGCCAAAGTTCAGACAGCAGCCTGCTTGGAATGAATAATGCTGTAGCAGTCATTACCTCAAACAGCAAGCCAAAAAGTGTGAAACTGCAAGCTACAGAGGCTCCCTGTGTCTCAGTCCTTAAACCAACTGCAAATCTCCCCTTAGCTCTTCTTTGGTCCTGATCTCACACCTTAAACAACCTCAGACTGTGATCATAAGAATATCTGATTAACAAAATCTGATATGTTTTTTACAAAATAACCAGATTTATGTTAGCTGTTATTATTAACAATAGTTGAAAACTTAATATCAGCATGTAGATGTATATACATTATACAGTTGGTAGATCAAGAAACTGGGTGAAGCTTTGTGGTTTAATCAAAAGAGGGGATTGTTAAAGCTGCAGTAGGTAACTTTTGTAGAATTATTATGTTTTTTTACATATTTGGTAAATTTGTTACTATATCTTGACAGTAAAATATGAAACAGATAAAGCACCTCTGGCCCCTCCCAGAGGTCCTACTGTCATTTGCAGAACTACACTGCTTCCAGTCACAAACAACCAATCACAGCAAGGAGGAATGTCTGACTCTGATTGGTTAATAGCAGTGTCAATCACTTTTGTGTACATGCTTCTCACACAAACAGATTTCACTCAGGATCCTTCAGATGTCAGATGGGAAATTTTGCAAAACCTCTCCAAATCAAATGTGAGTTATGAGTAAATACACATGGATGATGAGTAAGAACAATTGCAATTGTTTGCAGACTAATTTTAACAGACAAAAAACCTAACAAAAAGAAAAGACATATTACCATATTCATGCTATATGGCATGAAATGGTAGCAAAGAACACTTTGTGCATATCTAACCTGACTCTCGCCAGATGGATTTCGTTCCGTTGAGCTCCACACACCCATCTGGGATTGCTCCATTGGAGATGTATTTTAGAAGGAGGAGCCTTATTAAAAATCCTTGCATATGATTGGATAAAACGCTTGTCCGTCATCTTTACTAACGTGCTACTTCAACTACTCACATCGAAACCAACATTGCAACCATAACCATCTTTCCACTAACAAAAGCCTTCAAAGTCGTTCTCTGGTGTTCTTTTAAAGAATTAATATTTGGTAGATTGGACAGCACTGATGAAATAGCAGCATCAATGTTACTGGGTGACCAGAGCTGGTGGGAAGGCACAGAGTCTCTGTCAGGGGGTTGGTCTGTTTTGCCCGATCTGCAATGCGGACAGGGCAGGGAAGGCCTTTTGGCTCAGCTCTTCTACTACGTCATGATGCACTGAAATCGGGGACATTTCTGGGGAGAGCGTTGGCCGGGGACAGGTCATCCAAAACGGGGATGTCTGGTCACTCTTGCTTCCTCGCTGCAAGTCGCCATTGTTACCTGAATCCGAACAGTCGCTTCTTTGCTACGTCACATCTATGAAAATCCTGCCCGGCGATCCTGATTGGCTCGTCCATTTTATGTGGTATTGAAATCCCTCCCAATGGCAGCGAGTCCAGCTGGATGCGTGGAGACATGTGGAGCTCGGCGGAACTACATCCATCTGACGGGAGTCAGGTTAGTGCATATCTAGGAGACTGTAAAATTTGACAGCCTCTGAATGAGTAGAATTGAATTTGGTCATTTACCAGGTCTGTGTCCTCATGGTAACCTCATCCCTAGCCTCAACCTATCTGTTAACATTATGCAGGAAGGTCAAATGTGCAGTGAGGTAAGCTGGATGTGAACATTAATGAAGGTAATTTTAGTCTGATCACACACTCTGGCTTTCTCTTGCAGTGGAGTGTCCTCGGTGAACGAGTCTGTTGGTTTATTTCCTTGCAGAAAGCTTCCCAATGCTCCAGGACAGATAAGAAAGATTGTGTGTGGTGCATAAGCTGTGGATTGCTGTATCTCTCATTGTAACTCTGCGGCACTACACATAATATTAACATGATTATACAGAATGATCAGAATGTGTGTGAATGTGCTAGTGTAATTGCATGGTTTCAGTTTGGCATAGATTATTTCAGCAAAAATCATCATGCGGAACAAATCAACCGAGCAGGAAATGAAGCTGCAGCAGACATGAGTCAACTAATGGGAGTGGGTGGGTAAATAGGTCATGTTCCCCTACCAAACACAGTGAATGACAGTGATAATGTGCAGACCATGTGCCTGGTGAAGACGGCACACCGAGAAATCAATGAAACCATAATTATTTCAGATTGGAATAGATCGAAGACAGAAAAACAAAAAGTAGAAAGAGACAGAACATTATATCAGTGTAAAAATTGGCCTCTCTGGTTTTAGCAGGCATATTGGTTTTAAATACAGCAATAGTAAAGAAGACCAAAGACAGGTAGATCTCAATGTCCTGCTTCCCTCTCAAAAAATGGGCTGAGGCATGACAGGACCAGGGAATTTAAAATGATTGCACCATCACTAACTTTTAGCTGTTCTCTGTGAAACGGTTGAGGCAAATCATGGAAGTGATATCATGTTTCTTAGGTTACTTCAATGTGGAACAAACATTTTCTTGGATTTCTATTTCATGGAAGACTGTATGAAGGATTGCGTTTAAAATTTCCCATCCATCCATTTTCCGTCACACTTGTCCCTTGTGGGATTGCGAGGGTTGCTGGCTCCTATCTCCAGCATTCAGTGGGCGAGAGGCGGGGTACACCTTGGACAGGTCAGTCTGTCGCAGATTTAAAATTTCCCTTTTAATTTAATATATAAAACGAGGCATAACATTATGGCCACCTGTATAATAATGTCTTGATCCCACATTTGCATGTCAAACGAAATTCTAAACCTTCAACAAAACCAAAGCCATCACAGAATTTTGTTTCAGTGTAAGGATCTGACACTTAGTGAGGCGGTTTATGTCAAAGCAACAGCCACATTGATGGCAGAACGTTGCCAATGAGCTGCCTTGACCAAGGACCCAATGAAAATAGTTTTATATAGTCTAAGTTGTGTTACTTATTCTATCTTAAAATTTCACAAATGAAAATTATTATCGTGAATTAACAAAATATTACCTGTGTGATCAACATAACAAGTTCAAGAGGGTAATTTGGTCAACTGTTAAGTTTATTTTGTTAATGTATTTCCTCTTACTTCTGCCCTTTTTGTGCTCTTCCAGTCATCGGGGACACAGCTGCTGGGGAATTTGCCATAAGCAGCCCTGGCTGCGAGCCCGGCCAGAGCTGGCTTGCACAGCTGCAGAAGAAACACTGCCACCTGCATGCCCGTGTGTGTGTGCTGTTCCTCTGGAAAATACAGGCTGGGAAAACATATGCCCCGTCTCCCACCGGCAGCTCCCACAGCTGCAAGGGAAACACAGCAGGCAGCGGTGTCCATTGCTTCCGCATTACACACAAAGTGGAGAAAAACTTGGTGTGTCAACCAACTAAAAGCTCTCTTGAGAAGTCCCTGGCCGGTGCCGAGACCTCTCTCCCTCATTTTTGCCTCGGTTGTACTCCTCCAGCAATGTTTGGCTGGCCGAGAGTCCACAAGGCCAAGGCAATTCCAGCAGCGTCTTCCTTAAAATAAACTGAGTTCAAATGTGATAACTTGTTATGTGAAAAGCCCATTAACCTTGTGCTCAGTAAATTAGAGTTAGAAGCTGGATCATTATTTAATTGGTGTTTGTTTCTCCTAATCGAAACGCAGCGGGGCAAGGTTTTTAGAGTTGCCGGAGAGATTTAAAAAGCACTGAATCAATTTCAATTCAATTTAATTAATTTATCACAGATTGACAACACATCATCTCAAGGGACTTTACAAAGTCAACTGTATGAAACCACACAGATGGATTGGCTAAAAGTTTTCTATCCAAGGGAGCCCAGCAGATTTCATTGAATCATTGACTTGCATCATTCAGTCCTCCTGGATGAGCATGTAATCACAGTGGACAGTGATTTGCATTGTCCTCAACATAGATCCCCATTTATTGAGTGAAAAACAGGAAATAGGCATTTCACAAAATATTTAATGGGCAATATTTACATGAACTTTGCAAAAACATTTAAATAAAAGTATTTAAATAAAAGTACACGCATAGCTTCTACTGTTAAATCTGTTTCGTCAGAATCCACGATCCACAAAGTATTATTCTACAAGTAAGCGTGCCTTGACCAGTGTAACTTGTTGAGGTTTCTTATGGTACCTGCTGCTTACAACATTTACATTTGATACAATATTCGACAAAAAACAACCTTAGGTTAGTGGGTGTTAGGTGTCGCTTTGTCCAATCAGCTCGGCGAGTTCTGCTAAACGTCCCGTCTTTCCCCAAACTGATTCGATGGGGGCAGACCCAGATTGATAATGTGCAGAACAGAGAATGCTACACATTATCAATCTGGCTTCCCAGGTTACCGAAATTACACCAAGGTGGGAAGTAGATGTCTTAAAAAAATGTCTGAGAGGATATTACTTTATGTCTATGCCTATCATCTTCTTTATCTTTGAGCAAGTTTGTGTTTGAGACCTTTCTAAAACACAGCAAGTGATGCCTTTGCATTGTTTGCATTTGAGACCATCCACAGGTCATTTGAAAAACTGGATTCTGTGGCTTGACGCTGATAGTTAGGGCACAAGTAGTGAGCAAAAATACAACAAAATATGTTAATTTAGGAACCATTTAGCCAAGTGTTTATAGTGTGCATATTTCTTTCAGTCACCTGATAAATAGAACAGGTGCTTTGAATGCATCTTTCTGTAGACTCGAACATCACATTCACTAAAATAAGAACAACTGTGGATACCAGTCAGTCCTTTTCATGGCCAGCTCCTCTTTCTCTAAGGCTCTTCTGATACTTGAGGCATGAAGTTAGTCAAAGGTTATGTCCAAAAGGATTGAATGATGATTTGTACTGATCTTTAGCGATCTGTGCAAATGCTTACAGTGCCTATCATATTACATTCGGAGCAGCCCAGCTGCTGCAATGTTCTATGTCTGGAGCTTAGTCAGCTTGCAAAAGAAACTGTCACAAACAAACACTCATATTCGTCAACGGGTCAGAACAGGTTTGTCTTAGTGCTGCTGGCTCAAATTACAGCCACAGACTGGGAGAAAACGACCTGAGCCAAATCTCTATGCATGACCCATGATGCACATCATGAGTGTGTGTTTGCATTTTAGGAGAAACTAAGAGAAGATTATGACATGTTAAGCAACGTTTTGGCAGTCAGAAGCACAGATTAGATGTGGGAGGTTGCGTGACACGAGTGTGTTGTGATGACTGCTTACGTGTGATGATCAGTGCCGTTGGAGCACTTGTTCACTGTCTGAATGTTACCCATTACATCATTCCCAACACAGATCTAGGGGCTGTAACTTCCTGCCCAAACGCAGCAGCAGAGCTTAGCGCTTGCTCTAAAAAAGCACCCATGCTAATAAGAAACAGACACTTAGGGATCTTTGTTCTCAGTTTAACATTCATTAAGCCTTTTGAACTGATAATTTGACCTTTTGTTTGTGCTTCTAACTGTGGGTGAGAGAAAACAAGAGTGGAAAAATGTGTAGCAGCTGTTAGTGCATGCAGTCAGAGACTGATGTGCATCTTCTAATTATATCTCAAAGCAATGGATTAGCAGGCAAGACCGAATGTCTACCAACAGAGTACAGCTGCAGAGTAAGACATTTGGAGAATTTTTAAAATTTAGATCACATGGACAGGTGTAAGGAAATAATTCTTCCAAAAGGAAAGGACAAAAAAATGAGGCTTCACAAATAAGTCCACCAGTTTAAACTTGACATGTACTGGTGATCGTTCAGTTTTAGATGCAGCACAGACCACACTTTGTGATACTACACGTGTGGGAATGATTTGCAAGAACCCGTGGAATAGAGTTATCTTTTATTTCAGTGGCATGAGCTGCTTATTTCCTAAAGCAACCTTTAATTTTGGTACATTTCCACAATATTTTTTTTAATCACCATAATTCACAATCAGTAATACAATTAAAAGAAATGCAACTCACGCCATTTTTTAGATTTTCACTTTACATTTTTAAGTAGATCAAATTATGACATTTTAATTAACAATGCAAATCTTTCTGTTTCTTAGCAACTCTGCAACATGGGAAAAACCTACAGAAGTTAGGAAATAGTCTGAAGAACACAACTACTCGCCTAAACCTGCCTACATCTGTTTATCTTGCCACCCTGCACAGAGGGAGGTAAAATAAATCTCCTAAGCTCCTAGTTTTAGACCTGCAACAGAGCGTGGCTTCTTGTGGTCACCAAGTCTCAAAATAGTTTTTTCCTGGGAGGACTTTGATTGCCAGGAAAAGGCTTTTTCAGTCTTAGTCAGAGTAGCACTACTTTAACATATTTTTTACTCAAGTAAAAGTAAAAAGTTGTAAACCAAGAAATTACTCAAGGGTAAAAAGAAGTATTCAGTAAGAAAGCTACTCAAGTACTGAGTAACTAATCACTACAGCTGATGATTTAATATTTAAAAATGATGTAATCAGACAGAGAGAAATACAAGGTCATGTGCAAATGCTGGTATGTTAAAGACAAAAGATACACTAAAGACAAAATAAACACTTTTTTAAATAATTATCTTCAACATTAAACTTGAAAGCAATACTTACAGCAGTTAGAACAGTGCAAAGTACTTCCAAAAACAATATTTACTGTTTACTGTACCTTCATTTGACCTCCAAATGCCTCCAATGAGCTCAGCAGATAACATAAATAAGATTCAAATAACAAAGGTTGTGTACAAATAATAAGTCTGACTTTAACCTAAATCTAGGTTTTTGTCTCTGGTGCATTTTTGGTTAAAACATTTATGTTCTTTATTCATGAAGTTACTCACAGCAGGTAGAGTAGCCAGAAATTTTACTCAAGTAAGAGTAGTGATACTTGAGTGATAATATGGCTCAAGTAAAAGTAAAAAGTACAGTATAGTACAACTACTCCTACAAGTACAATTTGCTCAAAAAGTTACCCAAGCTAATGTAACTGAGTAAATGTAACTAGTTATTACACAACTCTGGTTGGGAATATAATATATTTTATGTCCATGTCTGGCTTTTCTCTAACTCTCTGGATATTCATGGTTGTCCAGGTTTGCAGGTGACATGATGGAGAAAATTGGGTGTCTGCATGAATCCCAGCAAGCATTAGCGCTGCTGGCAGGCTGGCACATTACAAGAAGCACCCTGAGACAAAACATGCAAGGTTTTACATAACTCTGCCAGTATCCAAGATGTTCTTCCAAGTATCTGTGTGCACTGTTCTCTCAGTCTTTCCTAAGGTTGCACTGAGACAGTACTTGCATATGTATGTTAGGAGGGCTAAACAAAATTACAGCTCTGACCATCACAGTGCAAACTTTAGACACAGACCATTTAAGAAATGTTAACATAATATTGTATAGCTTCACCTTTCTTTAAGTAGAATAATATCATACAACTTTAGTTGTGGTCACACAGTCTGATGTTGCCACAAGTTTTGGCATATGACTGGCATACTGTTGAACATCAAGTCCTAGTAATGTTAGGTAATGATGCAGCCCCGTTCTGTATACTGCATCTGTGGGAGGAAGAGTATAACTGAATGCTCCATGAGAAACCAAGTTACTTTCACAGGGATGCCATCTCACATTCAGTTTTTATGATTACTTGATCATCTTGGACTAAAGGTTCAGTGCTCGGTACACAGTAAGTGGCCGAATGATTATTAGCTAAATGAATCAAATGTAGGCCAGACCGCTCTGCTCTTGGACCTAATTCAAAGATTCACATTCTGAAGAGAGTGGATGTTTATCAGAGCATCGGCACAGGGTAGTGTGAGATTAAAAGATATATTTCTATATAATTTTAACCACATTTTCCCATGGTTCGGATATTATTTACAGCAGTTTGGCGTATTTGTGGTACATATATCATTGCTACTGGATATACTGCTATCCAGGTAATTTCTCTCCTGAAAAAGCTTTGTTCCCAAAACTACATGTTGCAAATGTTACAAAACCAAGATACAATAATAATTTAAAAAGCTTGGATGCTAAACGTATCAAGATATGTGAACTAACCACCATTTTCAGAATTTTCTGCATTTAATAAAAAAGGTAAGAAAGCAAATTATGAACTTTGCTTTTCTATATCAACCAGGAACAGACCAACATTTTTCCTCATAAATTACTTTAAATTTATCACATAGGTATCAACAGAGGGTTTAAATAGATTCTGTAAATTTAGCATGTATTTTATATTTTATTTATTTATACAGGTTGTCTTATTAAGATGCAATATCTCATTCAGATGAGAGAATGTATAATAGTATAATAGGTTTGATTCAACCTATAGGCTTGGTGTATATGACCGTATGTTATCATGATCAAACTGTTTTTGGTCTTTTTTATAAACATATAACGTGGCTATATACCTTTAATCATCTCATTATATAATATTAATGGAATGGTTTTTTTTATTGATAGAATGGGTGTGGCGATAGCTAGATGTGGATAGCCTTGGTACTGACAAGTGGTAATATAGACACAAACAGAGCTCATGGTGGGAGCCAGAAAGTGTCTTTTCTTTCTCTGCTTTACATTTTCATTGATAGCTGAAACAGCAGCAGTGGGGCCAGGAAACATCTCTTCTTAATTTTTCTCCATGGAACCAAAATAAACCAAAGAAGAAAAGCTAAATGGGATGATGGAACACAACCTGATGATGAAAAGAACAGGAAGTACTGGTGACTAACCAAGACAAGCCACCTGTCCACAGTCATTTATTTTTGCATATTAAGGACCTTAATTGCAACATTTGCTTTTATAAAAAAGTGTCCCCAATTCTGATATGAAAAAATGTTGGTCATTCATAGCTGCTTTTGGAAAACATTTTAAGAGTGCTGAAGGAATTGCTTAAATAAAAATATTAAAACAGCTAAGCACCTAATTTGCTTGCACAGGTTGCTCAAGTGCAAGCCGGCAGATTGACAAAGACTCCTGGATAGGCGTTGAAACATTTCAGGTGAAATACTGAGTCTGGTTGCCTCAGATTTAAGCCTGTTTGTGGTTGGCATGACCCAGACAACTGAGAATTTCCACAGGCAACAAAACTGGCAACAAAGCTGACAATGGGTTGGTAGATTATTTCTTCAGGATTGTTGGGATAAAAATTAAGGGACAAAGCACACACCTCTTGTCATTTTTATGCACAATTGTGCATTTTGTACACTTTCCAGTCACCCTCCTCAGTTGCATGTCTATTTAATCTGAGTATGCAATTTTTAATAACTGTACAGTCTTTTTTTCTTTTGTTGTGGACTTTGTCCCCCATTTGCTGCTACTACAACTGAATTTCCCCACTGTGTGACAATAAAGGGTTATTCTATTGTGTTCTATTCTATGTGAGATATCACCAGCTGTAGAGAGGGTTTTGTAGATTATAGTTACAGCAATGTTAAAGCTGAAGCAAAAAGGCCACTAAACTGCAAAAGCATGTGAGGATGCAGAATTTTAAACTGTATGTGGAGTTGTTTTTATCATAAAGAAGTAACAAGATTACATCATATATGTTTGTGTGTAAATTTCCACCCTGGCAGCAGTCAGAAGGCACTTTGCTGCTGGCCTCACATTACCATGCGGCTGACTCAGCAGCGTGCCTCATTGCACCTATTAAATATCTTAACGTGTGTTTACTCGTGAGAAAACATTCTCACCGCTGGTGTCACAGTTACTTTAACATGACAAATTTATACCTCATTACAGTCAACTGTGAGCAGGACTCACAGTACCTATCTAACATTGATATATCCACGCTTTCATCCTCTAAAATCACCAAATGACATTCTTACAGACATGATTTATTTATGCATCAGCTATTTATGTTCCTGTTTAGACAAACAGAGCTTATGACACAAGATCAATTTAGAGAAAAGAAGGGCATGAGGGCATCTTTTAGGTGTGTGTTTGTGTATGTGTTTTGTTACAATACAGCAATACAGAATACCAGATTAGCTGGGAGTTTCCACTGTTACAGAAAGGAACATAATATTCGATAAATATGTTTGCACCATTTAAACGTCGTGGTCACTGTTAAGCATTTTAGGTTTGGATGCAGCAAACAAATGATGCTGGTACCAATTTGTCTTTTGTTCCTACAAATAACTAAGTTTTAACAGACAAATTATTTTGTTTTTGCAACTTAGAGTCCATGGAGGTTGTTTGGTTTAGTAAAATGTATCTTGTGCTCATAGTGTATTTCCAAAATGGGAGTTTGAAAATGTTTATTTGATTGACATCTTTACTTGTAGTGATTATCTTGGTTATCTGTTCAATTTGTCTTCACTTTTACACCACTGTCTTCGACATTGCCCACAGTGCAGTGAAAGACTTGCTGAGGTTAAACTGTTAACTTGAATATTTCTTTTTATTTGTTCACATGTCTGTCGTCTGGTGCTGTTGCCACGAAGGTCCTGGGTCCTGGGTTCGAATCCGACCCTGAGTCTTTCTGGATGGAGACTACATGTTCTCCCTGTGTATGCGTGGGTTCTCTCTGGGTTCTCTGGCTTCCTCCCACAGTCCAAAAACATGAATGTTAAGTTAATTGGCCTCTCTAAATTCTCCTGGGTGTGAGTGTGTGCATGTGAATGGTTGTCTGTCCTGTTTGTCTCCGAGTTGCCCAGCGGTAGACTGGCAACCTGTCCAGGGTGTATCCCGCCTCTCACCCATTGACAGCTGGAGATAGGCACCAGCACCCCTCATCACCTCACAAGGGATAGACGTGTTAGAAACAGGATGGATGGATGGATGGACTTCTGATTGTGATTTGTCAATTTCACCTCTCCTGATTCCATTGAAACTACATTTCATTTGAATTTTCATGAAACAAACAATCTGCTATCAGGGGTTTAAATCACCATCTTCATCATGATACAATGTTATATTGATTTGTTTGGATGATGATACGATATTTGTCAATATCACAAAGTCTGTTAAGATTTCTGATCCATGCGATCGATATGATGCCATATCTTCTGCCCATCTGACACTATTATTTACACTATTATTTATATTAACTCCCCTAATATGATTTGACCATTTTATTTCTAAGCAGGCATTTAAAAAAAAACATTATTCAAATTTTAAAGTGATAATAACACCTGATCACTTAAGTATCATGCCATTTGAATTTCAAAATAAAGGTGCATCTTAAAAATGACGATTATGGGTCGATATTTTCATTTTAAATCGATGTAATCAAATTGTTAATCATTTAATTGATATATCGATGTGTTGTTACACCCCTATCTGTTATATGGACCTTTGAGAGTGGCAAAATCTCTCTTATGTGTGTTATGGCCTGGAGAGCTTCTCTAAGGCCTCCTTTACACCAGATTAAGACCACACTGTGTCATTAAAGAACCATCAGAACATCAATGTTGTATGCAGAGTCTGGTTGGAGTCTTTTTTTGTTTGTTCCACCAAGACATCAGTGCATTCCCCCATTACCCTTTATCGAGCCTGAGACTGAACCTGACTTGTTTGAGCAGACACAAACCCTCAATGATTGTGTTATCACTATGGTGGTAGCATATTTGGATGCCTGGTGCTACATGGGAAGGGCTGGTAGCAGCAGTGATAGCTGATTCATGATGTATGAGTGTTGCACTCTAAAGTGGATTAGTCACAGGTCTTATTCCAAGGCCATAACGTAATCACACTCACACCTGGATGGCAGCACTCCAGGTAGCTTAATTTACTGTAGTGTTTTTGACATTGCTACAGCATGTGCATGGTGTTCTGCCAATGTTCATACTGCAACGAGGTGGATCGTGCCAGCTAACTGAAAGAAAGCATCCATGCCCTTAAAAGAAAAGGGAAAAACGTGTCATGCTCGGCCCCCTCGCATATAGAGATTGGTTTGCCCTGTGTTCGCGCTGGAATAGGGCTCACAGTAGGAAAGGAGCAAGCACACTTAGAAATTGCACATAGACCAGGTTTCTGGGAGTCCCTGGACAGTTTTGAGCTCTCCAGGCTTCACTTCAAATGCAAAATTCTAGTAGCATGTAGCTCCATCTGCTGAGTGATTAGCTGGGAATGGTCAGTAGAAAACAAAGTAAATTCTAATTTTTCTGTGCATAACTGCACAAGACAAGATATCAGTACACACTGTTGTACACAGTTACACATATAGAGCAAAATGGTCAATAGGCAGTACGCTATGTTTCACACAGAAAGCTCCCCTCATTTGCATCCTCTTATTCTGCTGATATGAGGAAATATTGATTTAATTTCCTTGACGGCACTAAGGTTTAAAATGACAGTGGAAGTGCAGAAACCTCCAAAGGTTATAAGGAAATTTCTCAGAGTGTAGGGACACATCTCAATGCAGATATGAAACTCCTCTTGGGATCATTGTGATGATCAACAAAGTACAGAGGAAAAATGTGTGTAAAGAACGCAGCATTGACCTGCTTGATTTTGCATTGAAATACAGTTTTTGATAGTTTTTGCAACATAGCAATGCTAGATTGGTCTTGGGCATCCTGATTAAGACCATCATTCGGTGGTCTTAATCAAGTGTGAGTCGGGGCCTACATACCTAACAGTTACCATTCAAGTTTGAACTTTTATCCTTATACCCACAACATTGCAATATTCAACAAGATTGACAATTCACATTTTCATTTGAACATAATCACACAAATCAAATGCATCAAAGCCTTAAAGCCTGTTAGTATATTGCGTCGCCTGGAATTGTAAACATAATGTCTTGCAGTCGAGTGAATTATGGATGGATATTTACACAGATCTGCCTTTTTAAAAAAACAACAATATCAAGCAAAAGAGCCAGACACAAGGGGTGGTAAAATGAACCATGAGGTAATGATATCAAATAATCCAAAGAGATTATCACTGAGAACAAACCTGCATACAATTGCAGCTACAAGTCTTAGAATAGATGGGCAGTCAAAGCTTTTTGTACCTAAGCTTCCTGTAGATCCAGAGATGATATGAGTTGAACTATAGTCTAAATACATGTTGCACCGGCAAATGTTGTGCAGTTTAGATTTAAGATGTCGCAGTTCTTGTGAGATTTTTGCGAGGCTATGTATCAGCAGATTGCTCAATCTCTCAAAATCTAATCATGCAGGTTAGACAGGCGGGCAAACTTGGTTCTGACTGCACGGCTTTTGCTGCCGAGCCCTACGAATTACAAACTCCATTTAAAACCTGACCGAATATCATAAAACCTAGAATCCGTGATAATCATTAACAGGATCAGTGCAAAACGATTGTAATTGTGTTGCCATGGTAACACTGCATTGAGAAAATTCCATCAAAACCCTTTTTTTCTGACAATAGTGAAGACAAAAACACACTATCTAGCCATTTGCTTTGTTGTTTTGATGTGCCATTTACAGTTTTACACTAGGGACTGTGTGTTTCCATGAGCCTTCTCCACACACAGTTCCACGCAATTTCCATCCACACCGTACATCAACATTAATGATGTCTTCTGAACAGCTTACGTAAGAGCTGTAGTCTCCCCTCCTTGCTTTGTAAATTCAGTCACGTCCAACTAGAGCTACAGACAAACTGAATAATACATCTGTGCTTCTCCTGGCAGACCTCTGCTCGCATACCACTTCTGTATCTCTTTGCCCTCCTCTCTCTTTCCCACAAGCGTAAGTACATGTGCTCAACCCCTTCAGAGGGTACACAGGAAGCTATCAACAGCTTAGCTGATGTCTTACTGCAGATCTACAGCCAAATCTGAGACATTTTTAGATGCAGCGAAAACAGACAAAAAAACAAACAACACTGCAGCAAACGCATCAGTAGCAAGAGTTCATGTCTTACCTATGAGGAAGTCTGCAAAAGATGACAGGTTCTAAAATCTTAGCATTCTATTGAGGGGTAGATGATAAGCATTGGAGTGCCAGACATAGCAGGGTATGGCTGCATGTCTATTATTCAAACATGATTTTTATAAATACACATCGGAACAAAGGCTGGAAGCAAAAATACTTGTTTGTTATGCATCTACGAGCTTCGAAGCAGGACAATTAGATGAGGGGACCAATCCAAAAAAGGTTAAAAAAGTAAAACAACTGGACTTATAATCAAAAGCTGAAGTCCAGTTGTTCTATCTCTTAAGTTTCTTTTGGATTGATCACGACCTGGATGACTGAGGATCTTCACCAACATATAGATGAGGGGACAAGTGATAGAATGGACGCTGTTGTATTTGGCAGAGATGGAAGAGAAAGGACAGCTGTAACAAGCTTTTTTCCAAAAGTATTCACTTCTCTTGAACTTTTTTTTTAATGTTTTGTCATGTTAAAAACCACAAACTTCAACATGTATCATTTGGATTTTGTGAGACAGACCAGCACAAAGTTGTGCATAATTGTGAAGCGTAGTAGTAATAGTAGTTTTAGTGACGTCTAGACTGAACAGTCCAAAGGGCTGCGGCCTGCAGCTTCAGCGCCACATGTCATCCGTGGACACTCCAGAGGAGCTCTAAATACATTTGGCCAAAGATGATTAAAAATCTTCTTTTTTTTAGAAATGAAATTTTAAAAAGCAAGTTTTTAGTATATATGTGTTTTCTACGCAAATTCATAATCATTACCACCCGATTTATTATTTTTGAGGAGACTCTAAGCAAATTTTCTTAGCAGGACCATGGGAAAAAAGGACTCCCGGAATTGAAAAGGTTGCCCTGGACTACAGCATGAACAAACGTGTATCTTCGTTCTAAGTATATGCTTATAGGGTTATTGTCCAGCTGAAAGCGTTTCCTCCAGGATCATCTTACATTTAGTGGCTCTCCATCTTCCTATCATCTCTGACCAGCTTCCATATCTCTGCTAAAGAAAAACAACTCAACAGCATGATGCTGCCACCACCATGTTTCACGACTGCGAGAGAGTATTTTAAGTGATGTGTAGTATTGGTTTTCCAACGCACATAGTATTTTTTCAGTATACTTTGTGCTGCTGCTTCTTACCTTGGCTAGAACTCTCTTGAAAAGAGGGTTTTAACCTCATTGGGACCCTTCTGGTAAAAAGATTGAATCCATTATAATACATGTATGTATACCAAAAATGTCCATTTTGGTAACAGCTCAACAGTGACCCTTCTTCTACATGTTCACACGGGTTTATTTAAGGGTATACAAGATAAAGGGGGATAGATACAAATGCATGGAACACTTTTCAGATTTTTATTTGCAAAACTATGCACTACTTTGTAATGTCCAATCACATTAAATCCTAATGGAATACATTGAAGTTTGTGGTTGTAACACATCAAAATGTGAAAAGGTTTAACGAGCAAGAATACGTTCACTAGGCACTGTAAGCAGCAGCTGTAATGAACATGGATTCACAGGATGAAGCATAGAAGGCAAAAGCTTCCTGACTTGCACTCCTCAACTGAGCTTATCATTCTTTAGTCATGAATATGAAGTGCAATTCCCCAGATGGGATGATTAAAAAATGTGTCACATTTTATCGAGGCAAGTAAAGGTAGATCTACCTTTTGGAAATTGCATAGTCACTGAACTCATCAGGGCCGCAGCAGTCTACATCTGTTACCCCTTTTCTTTTTGCACTCTGCTTTGGTCTGTGCATGTGCCCCAGGGTGGCAATGACCGAGTTAATGGGCTGACATAGAGAGGGAGTGTGCAGGAGCACGCTCCAGCCTCACTCCAACCTGAGCCAGATGAATGCACACGCTTACATACATACATACATACATACATGCCTATATATATATGAAGATTCACACAAATGCATGCTAAACCAGAGTGTTTGCATGATAGAGAGAAAACTGTCCCAAAGGCTCTCTGCAAGGAACTACCCCTTAAGCATTAAGTTATATGCTGTGCTCAAGCACACACGCACAAATATGAAGTAGCATATGTTCATGTACAAGTGAACCCATGGTACAGATGGGCTAAAGCACATGGCATGCTCTCTAAAAAACTGTGCAGGAATGAAAGAGAGCCTAGTTTGAAGAGGTGGGGAACTATCAGTTTAGACAGAATATATGAGATAGGAGGGCAAGCAGAAAGCAGCAACTTGGAGCATCGGCGCAAGAAGACAAGAAGGGGGTGCACACAAACCTTCAGGCTCTGCGCTTTCTTTGAGGACAACTTGCTTCAGTGGGCAGCAGAAGATTTCGTGACACTTAGCACGAAAAGGGGACCCTTTACTCCTTATATCCGCTGAGTGGATGGAGTCCTGCCGTAACATAATGTACTCCTGGGTACCTGGGGCAGCATCATCCTGGACTGCGGGGGTGCCATAACAGAATGAACTGGGGTTAGAAGGCTCACCACACAAAGAATTAAAAGTAATAAATAACAATAAAAACACAGGGTAAAAACACAGGCAAATGAAAAACATCCAATATTAGCAGCAGTAGCGGCTTTAAAACGACTGCTATAGGAAAGAACAGAAGGAGAGAGAACTAAAGTCAGAGAGATAAAAAGGACAGACTTAGATCAACAATACCACAATCACAGAGCAACTCAAAGCAATGACAACCAAATGAAGAAACAGTGGATACTTTTAGAATTATATCCGCGGTTTGCTGAAAAAGGAAATTGTTAAAATAACACAAAGAAACAATAAGGGACAGGAAACAAGAATAGTTCAATATGCAGAATCACTGTTATGGCAGGGTTTTTAAAGATTAAACCAGGAGTGTCTGAAACTCAATGAAGTTGTGGGATAGCAAGGTAAGCATGCAGTCTATAACAGATTACCATTGGTGGTGCTTGGGTAGCCTTGATGGCCCCCAGGTGAATGCATGCACAAGCTCTTAGGTCACACTGGCAGTTGGGATGGCAGATTTGCAGTCAGGAAATCATGCATCCCATGATAAGAAGGAAAGCCCCTATAGTGTTTCTCCGTGTGTTCATGAACTCTGGGATCCTGTTAAAATCCTTGTGTTTCTGTTTCCTTCAGCTTACATGCTTCTGTTATGGGCCCATGCCATCAGCCACCTAGTATTTCTTCCTGTTTGTGCTCATTAGCAACTAACCAAAATATTGTTTTCTTCTAAAAGTGTACTCAAAAGCTATATCTGAATCCAAACCCGCCACCGGTGGATTTAATCGGGCAGCTATCTACCCTACCTTGCCCGAGTCAGCTGGCTGCAGCAGCACTAGTCATCCATGTGTTAAGTGTAAACTGTGAGCAACACTTCTCGGCAATGAACTGGATCAAAACTAACCTGCAAAGAACACCTTGCTGCATGCTTGAGAATTAGCATAAATGGACTCGCAGGCCTTAGGCTTTTTTTTCAAAGCAAAGAAAGATTGATTGCCAGACAGAAACTGCCATACCTGAAGATCATTTCATCATTTAAAAAGTTGTTTATGCTCATGATTATTTGTTTAAAATGTGAATAACTACATTATTTCTAAGTTGTGTTGATATTGAGGATTTCTGTCATAAATAGAGTTCATAATCCTTTGACTAGTTTATTCTGAACCTGCTTATCAAGCACCATGGCACGCTGTACCGTGCAAAGCCACTCCACACTGCCCACCATCACAAGGAAATTCTCAACCTATGGGAAACACAGCCTGTCTTCACTGATGTTCTCTAACAAACCACCGAAGCCTTCACAAAACAGCTTGATTTGCATTGAGATTAAATCAAACACAAAATGCTTCTATTTTCTAATTAGGTACTTTTTGTAGGCAATTAATTGCCCAAAATATTATTTAGGGGTACCAGGGTGAAATGCAAATGCACTTAACACTTGTCATATTTGTTTTTAGTTAATTGTTTAGAAAATGTGAGCCAAATCCTAATACAATGCATTGAAGTTTATACTAATGCACAGGATATTAACACTTTTGCAAGGAAAAAGTAAGCAAAAACAGCAACATAAACAAAAGAATCAATAAATGCATAATTCATTTTATTTCACTTGTGCCAACTTTTCCCACTCACAGTGTCAAATTCACAACTGTCTATATGGAATTCGCTCCTCAGCTTAAATATGTAATACAGGTATTGTAGTTATTATTTGTGTCAAATAAATTCTTCTGTTGGGATACATTTATGATTCTGGACTCAATGCAACCTTCAATCAGGATGTTTTCAAGGCTGAAACCTCTACAAAATAGATTTCATTATTACTCACAGTAAAGAATAAACTTGAACCAGCTGGTTGTAAACACAATTTCTCCCCCACAAAACTTATAGAAGAAAATACTGTTCTAAGATAATGTTACTTAAACAAACACCAAAGAAAAAAATACAAAACTGCATAGTTAAGTGTCACATGGATATGAATAATACACATATTTTTAAGTTGTTTAGTCTGAAAAGATCATGTTTTATTCATTTTGGCAGAAAATGTTTGATGTTGCATCTCTTTGTATCATGTCGTGTTTCATTGTTGTGATCTATTGCAGGTCTATTTAATTTTGTCTGGGGGCATTCAGTCTTCTGCCTGCATAATGATGGCAACATGTCAATTCTAAAATTAACTGAGAGGTGACAGAACACTTCACATTAGAAGTTCCCGATAATATTTCCCCCATATTCATCTACAATTGCAAACTGATCTTTCTCTTATTTTCATCTCAGTTTCATACATTTTCACCATATATTATTATGGTTAAACCGCGTCTTCCTTAATAGTTGAAATAAATATATATATTTTTTAGCTACAGGCTCCTCTTCTGTGGAACCAGTTAATTGTTGCTCATGAAGCTCCCTGTTTAGTTTTAAGACTTTAAGGCTTCTTTTTTCTTCTTTTTTTGATAAACTATATAGTTTGTATAGTGTGTAAAGTGTAAATTGTAAAGTGGCTTTGGTTATCCTGAATTAACTTTGTAATTATGCTGCTAAAGGCTTAGACTGCTGGAAGACATACTGACCACCTTTTCTCACTTTACTACTTTCTCCTACTACTCCCCAGTTATGCATTATTTGCAGTTATTGCTGTCAATAACTCTATATTCTTTTTTTTCCTCTTCATTGAAGTAGCATCTAACCTTGTGTTCCTTTTGTATTGGTGACATCTCCCTGGAGGGGGCAGTCAGCTGAGCTTCTGCTGCTAATACATACATGTTCTCTTCATGTAAATGATATGCATGGCTCTGTCTTTATGTGTTTAGCCCTCTCTCCTACAACCGAGCAACTGAAGGAGCTATTGATGCAACTAACTCTAAGGAGAGTACTCCTTTCCTTTGTTGCGGCATGCATGCTCAGTATGAGGGATTGCTGCAATGTCAATGACAATGCAAGGGACTGTCCACTGTTGCTATGCATGTACGAGAGGAGTGAGAGCTGCAAATCATTGACTTAATGCCGTCGGCTGAGTTTCCTTAGATACTAATTTTCTTTTTACCAATTGGAATAATAAACTGGATTTACCAGCCTTTTTTACAACTTGAATAACTTGTAATTGGATTGTACGCAATTGTTAATAACCAGTCATGCTGTGATTAATGTATTGTTACAATAGTGGAGTGGTAGGAGGAATTTTTTTCTTAAGAATAAGAAATATATAAGAAATATAAAATGTAATAAAAAGTAAAATTTGTTTAGGTACTTTCTTTTTTCATCCCAAGAGTTTTTTCTCTTATTGGTTAAGTATTTCGACTTGAGCTCAGTGCTGCAGCAGCAAATGCATGTTTGTGCAAAAAAAACAGCTTTTACAAATACAGCAGACCTTAAAACAAATATCTAATAATAAAACAAAACATTAATTGAAGAGCTAGATAAAGGTTAGCACATTGGAGATGGTAAAAATGAGCGACAGGAAAATGGAAGGCTTCTTTTGCCTAATTCTTTACAGCCTTCATTTTCGCTCCAGCCTTTATGGGGAACGCATATTGTTACTGAAGGAAACATGATGGATTAAACAGCCGAGTCTGGCACTATAGTCTGTTTGACACCAGCCACTCTTAGTGAGCTGTCACACGAGTTTATGACGGCTAGTGAGCTACAGCTAGTAGGGTGACGACATTGGACCTTCAGCTGCACTAAAAGCCCTTGCTTCACTGACATTAATAAATCTTATATGAAGGAGAAACAGGCCCAAATAAGGTTGCGTTTGTGAGGGTCTGTAGCTTGGTTTGATTAGTAGCTCATCTATTTAAGAGCCGTCGCAATCGCAAGTCATCTTTATGGGTTTACATCCACAGTATTGCAGATGTGATTTCTTCACTTGCAGTAATTTCCATGTACAGTGTAAAGCAATTACACAGCAATGGCTGAATGACTGTACAGTGCTTATACTCGAGTGGGAACTTCTGTGGCACAGGGGAGCAGGCCTAATGTGTCAAACCTTTATCATGTTCACTCATGTTCACAAATGCCTCTGTTCAATTGGGGTTCAAGGACACGTGTAATCAACTAAAGCATAGTCAGGTCAACAAAAATGAACCACACTCCTGTATGCAATTTGCATGATTTATTCAAGTCATGAGTCACATTCATCAAGAACGTAGAGCACAGTCATCATGCTTTGACAAAAGGCATACTCACTGAATTAAAGTCGGAATTAAGCACAGAAACAGGTCTGTAGCCTGGGGTTTTTGTTTCAGAAATAGCCTGGCCTAAATGTGGTTTTCCAAGGAGCAAAATCTAGCACATTATCTACTAGAATGCTATGGTTGTAAGTCACCTTGCAGGCAGCAGAGAACGCTAACTTGAAGTTGAACCTCGGTTTGAGTCACTCCTGTGCCTTCTTACTTTTATCCTCCTCTTATTAGGCTCTTTGTACTTTCCCTCCTGCTAAATAAAGGCGTTATAAGGTGGCATGATCTCCCCACATTGTTACTGATTGGAATTCAGAGCATGGACACCTACAGTGGATATTTAACTGCTTAATTAAAATTGCAGTTGTTTTCTTTATTTTTAGTCTCTATATCCATCAAACAAACAAAAAATGCAAAGTTGAAAATAAGGCTTCAGGGTATCCTGACAAACCAGTCTCGTATAGTTACATGCATAGATCAGTAGAAAAGCATTAATACATAAATTATGCTATTAAAAGCTATGTTGTCAATGTTAAGCATTTTTTTCTTACCTTAAGGTAGATGCAAACAACTTGTACCACACCTTTCTAGTGCATAACATGATATGGTGATGAGTCATTGCTGTTGGGCAAAAAATCGCTATCTCCATTAGAAATAATTTTCATTCTTGTGGAAATTAACGTATTATTGATCAAGCTACACACCTGTTTGGGGTTTCCCTGATTTAAAAATATATTTAAAGGAAGTACATAGTTATAAGACAGCATTTTAATGGAAATTGTATTTTATGGGTAATTTAGGCTGTAACGAGAGCAAGACTTTCAGTAGATAACAAGAAGGTTGAATGAATTACAGCAAAGTTGCTCTGTAATATCCTTTTGCGCTTTCAACCTCTTGGTTACAAAGAATGCTGGACTTGGAAATGTTAGAAGCTACTTTAAAAACTTAATCTTAGGGTGGGAATGAACCCAGAGAGACTGCTGCTTTAGTAATGCTAATAACACTAACTGCACGAATTGCCATTATAAGATGATAATGACAGCTGATGATGTTCAATTTATGATTATTTTGTCTTAAATTAAAGAAAACGTAGAATTTAATATAAAGCCTGCTCCTCATTTAAACAATTAATGAAATGAAATCCTGACAAGTATAAACCTTTTAAGGGTTGTTCTTAAATCTAATTTGTATAGTTCTTAAAGAGAAATCAGAATGAGCTAAAATTGGTATTGCCATGTATTTCTAATTTCAACACACTGTATAAAATATATCTACTTTAAATGGTATTACATCATGTCATCTCCTTCCTTTTTTTCAACCAGAGCATAAATTGATTATATGCCAGGTTAGTTTTTATCTTATCTACCAACATGCCTCATTACTATATTACTCTAATTAAGACAGGTATGTTGGCCATTTAACTGAGAAGAAGTAATGCGAGTCAAAATTATCATACCAGAAACTTTACTGTGGTGGGATTTCATGACTGCAGATGAAGGCATGCAGTCAAAAGAAGATTGCTTTAACTGATTAATCTGGGAACACCGGGAGTCTTTTTAGACCTTCTTTTACTTTGGTTAGCTTATGTATGGGAGTGTTGGGTTGTTTATGTTTTATGCAAAAATTGATAAACTTAATATTATATGAGAAATGATTAATTTAGGAAAGAGTCAAAGAGAGAGAGTCTATTCTGGGAAAGTCTAAAGCCCCTTAATAGTCTGTGTTCACCTAAAAAAGGTCTCCTTGATGATTCAGAAAATTGTTTGTGCCAAGTAATTATGAGCATATGTGTGTGCTGAATGAGTCAAGGGTGGGTTTATCCTGCTAAAAAATCCTAGCTGGAAACATGACTGAATGAAATGTCCAGATTCTATAATACTAATATCAGTCAATTTCATCCTATGGTGACTCTGAAGTGCAAAGTGGAATTACATTTAACAAAATATGAAAGTGAAGAAAAAAAAATACACAGCTCACTTGATAGAACCTAGTTTTATGACCCTACTGTGAATCCTGTACATATATATATATATATATATATATATATATATATATATATATATATATATATATATATATATATATATATATATATATATATATATAGATAGATAGATAGATAGATAGATAGATAGATAGATAGATAGATAGATAGATAGATAGATAGATGGTCAAGTTGGATTTTATCAATATACTCCATAATTAATCACCATATTTGTTCCTGCGTTTTTATACTTTTGTTACAGTGAAAAGTTTCGGTACATTCTAAAAAATGCTGATAAATGGAAGTATAAAGGCCATGAGAACATCCCACCGTCATACTGTACAGGAAAGAGAAAGGGAACAATGTGCAGTACAAACGGCAAAGACCCTGCTCATTGAAGCTGATAAAAGAGTCATTATTCACAGTAAAGCCGGTTCTGTGGACATGGAATAAAAGGCCAGATGGTGAGGAAGAAGCCAGTATGCAAATGCACATAAGGACATATGCATGTTGTTTTGCTGTTTCAGGATGTAGTCACGCAGCGGAGCATTGCTTGGTGCAGCTCGAAGGGCCCAGACCATGACAGAACTCTATTACTGGCCTGTGAGTGAAGCTTACAGGTCTGTTGTCTGGACGGTTTACAACTTACGTAAGCGTTATGTTGCTCGCAAACAACTGTGTCGTACTGTTAGCTTAGCAGGTAGCACCGTTACGCTCACGCTCAATATTAACTTTTAGCATAACGGGCCATTACGCTGAAATGAGCTGGCAAGAACCTTCACAGTTGGAGTTGCTAATTTACTCCATTCATCCTTGTGGGTATGTTCCATATTATTCAGCCAGCTGTGAATGCAGTTGTGTAATTGAATAAGTTGCCCTACCAAATTAAATGTCAGTTTATAGTCCTGCACTTGTGTAAAATTAATTTATAAATGAATGCATGTAGCCCGGTGTGAGTTATATATGTTTTTTTCATACTTATAGTCCGATAAATACGGTAGTTACCTTTCTTCAAAGTCTATTTTAGTAATCGTTACCACGCTGTCTGATTTTCCACATTTGTTCATTCAGTAAATATATAATATCTTAAACTGAAATATATGTTTTTACACACATAAAGCTGTGTAGCTCTGTGTTTATGTGCAGTAATTCGATGATTTGGTCCCGATAGGTGATGGTTTTCACTCCGTGTGTCGGGGGCCAGTTTGCTTTTGTCCATCTGAAAACTTCTGAAAAAGCAGTAAAACTTTCTCTGGAATATTTTATGGAGTTTACCTTTGCATCATTGACTCCAAGTTAAATCCACAATGACATTTTGATTCACCTTTACCGCAAAGACCTTAACTAAGTAAGATTATATAGAGTATCTAAGAGGTCATGCTGTTATTATTTCCCAACAGATGAATTCTGGTGTCAGCCTTCCGGTTAACTTGTGGTTTTTTAAATTCACAAACTTGACTGAGCTCTCAGTTATCAGAGTCTTCTCATGTGGAACAATTGCCAGTTTGGGTTTAGGAGGAAGGCGCCTTCCCTTAGGCTTAACAACTTCCTTTATGATAAGGCTTATAGCTGGACTTGCACAGGTGACCCTGAACAATCCCCTTACTTTAGTTATGCTGCTATAAGGCAAAGCTGCTTGCGGTGCAGTTGTGTTTTCTTCCAGCAGGTCTTCCTGACCAGTTTCTTGTGTGTCTGACGACAACCTGTCCTTTCAACCACCCTGCTGGTCATGGCATAATGCCACATTTTGGAGGGGTTCAACTTGAGGTCTCTTGTTAAAATGTTTTTTCAATATTTTTCCCTGCCACCCTCTGTCCTGTGTTTATTCGAGATAATTTTAAATTAAAGGGGAACTTCCTATTATTATTTTTTTGTAGCTGTAATATTCTTTTAAAATGACACTACGTGAATATATTGCTAGTAAACTGGAGGTTATAAAACTGAAATAATTTATAGAGTATTATACACACCAGAGAAAGCTGTCTGCCCAGCTCATAAAGATGTGCAAAAATTTGCATTATTTTTTATGCATTAGCATAATCTCTCACACAACAATGTGAAATAAACTTTAATCTGGGTATATTAATTTAGTGGGAACAGAATCCAAATAAAGTGACCTGAGCTGACATCGGCACATAAAAGCAGGGCTAAATTGGGGTGAGCAAACATCGTTTGTCTGGGCATGTCCACTTTACACGTTCTGTCTGGGACATCTGGGGGGATTTGTAGAATAATAAAATTGTCCTGTTTTCATAGTTTTTCACGGGTACAATGGAAATGTACTTAAACTGACTGGTGCAATGCTGGGATATGACAGTGTTTCTTGCGTGTGACGTCATCGAGGCTGGTTCTTCCCCGCTCACAAACCAATCTGCGGGGCAGTCCAGGTCGCACAACTGCTGGCCGATGTTTACAAGATGCTTAAGCACAAGTGTAGCCTTACAGACAAACAGGAAAATGAATTTCCCTCGCAGCGTCTTGGTCAGGACAAAGTGTGGCGGAGTGCACTGTGTGCTAAGCTGGCATGTGTTTCTGTGTATGACAAAGGTGCCGTAGATCTCGTAGGCCTTCAAAGAGCGGCCCGGGGACCATTTGTGGCCTTTGAAATAATTTAATTTTGTGTTGCCCACAACAGGAGTTCGAAAATTGTATTTGGCCCTCCAGCAAATGGAGCTAATGCACATTTAGTCATTTTTGAGGATGTGATATTTACTGACAAATGTATATCATAAATGCAAAATGTTATATGCAACAAAAAGCATTAGCATTTTATTAGCCATGTTTTTTTTTTCCATCTTGTTTTACATCATAGGCTTGAGGGGGAAAAGCAGATTCAGATAAATAAATGCCACCACTGGAGCACAATTTATTGCAAGATAACCTATAATTGTGAGAAAAATCAAAGGGATCCAATAACAGGAAAATATTTAGAGAACCTTAATCTTGTGTGAACAAACAAGTTCAAATGCCAAAAAAAATTGTTTATTTGTGTGACCATCAGTATTTATTTTTTTTTTTTTATCAAATATGTACTGCTACATAAATTAAATGCTGTTTATGAAACAGAAAAAAAGATAACTGTCACATGCAGCAAACACATAACTGACATGAACAACTTCATACCTGTCATAGATCGCTGCTTTTCATCTAGGGAACAGACTGGAATAAGGAGAAAAAACATCCCTTCTAAAGCGGCTTAATGCTTAAGATCTCTTTCACTGCAATTAACACCTGACAGAGGCAAATAGGATTAGAAAGCATGTAGAGTCTATCTGCTACTGACTGCTAATCAAATTACCTTTTAATTCTGAAGTACTGGACATAATTAGTTTTTCAAATATTGAAATGTGTTGTATGTTAAAGTCACAAAAATTATATATTTGTGACTTTAAATATTATGATATTTTGTACATGTTGAAGCTTACCCAAAACAGTGTTATGCTATAACGTTCCTTGTCCATCATGCCATTGATTACTTGCATATGATGTAACACTCACACCCAGTTACAGATTCCAACATGATATACAGCCCGTTCTAGATGGCATGCTGCTCAGCCTCAATTAACTCCAACTAAATGATGAACTAATCATCAAACAGGACTGAGTTTGTTTTGGGTTATCTAGAAAACCCAAAGATGTTTTAAGCAATTGTCCTTCTGTAAAGTTAACCATCCTATGTAACAGTTATTGGACAAAAGTGGGTGTTGGGCTGCATGGTGCCACAATTTCTGGCACTGTTACTTCACAGCACGACGGTTCAGGGTTTGAATCTTGGCCTTGGGTCTTTCTTTCCACAGTTCAAAAACATGCATGTCCGGTTAATTTCTCTCTCTAAATCGCTGTCAGAAGAGAGGGAGTGATTGTGCATGTGCATGTGTGCATATGGTTGTTTGTCTCTATGTTGCCCAATGATGGATTGGCGACCTGTCCAAGGTGTACCCCGCCTCTAACCCAATTACCACCGGAGATAGACACGAGCCCCCTGAGACCCGTCAAGGATAAGTGAGTATCGACAATGGATGGATGAATACTGGGTTGTTAATTACCTTAATAAGTGAGGCCTTTTGATCTGAATCCTAGGAGAAGCAGAACAACCATAAAGTGTTTTTAGAAGATATACGTATTTAACTGGAAGCTTAGGTCCTTCAGTGTTTGCAGCCAAGATCCTTGGCTGCAAACATGTCTTCTAAATCTGTTGTGGAGAGTGTGATATTAAGACTCAAAAAAGCTCAACAAGCTATTAAAGGAGGGTGGCTATATATATATATATATATATATATATATATATATATATATATATATATATATAGCCTATTTCATAGGTCACAAACATACTCAATAATAAGACGTCCCTGATTAGATGCCAATATTTTGGTCCAACCAAAAGGAAGAGTTTTTGTAAGCTGGGAATTTGAAACATCAGTGTTTCATATTAACCACTGTTTAATAGATGATTTTTACACACCAAATGCCTTCTTTCTTCCTGTAAGAACTAACAGCATTACATAACATGACTATATTTGGCTTCAGCTCTGTAATATCAGGGACAGCAGAGACCTGTCCCCGTCTTCTGTTGTTTTACAGTGCTGAAAGCACAAACTGATGTCTAAACGGATGCCTGCGCAGGTCATTTCTATTTATATCATTGCTATTACTGTCTTTGAAGATTCGGTAGATGTTTGCTTCATCATACAGAAGTTTTGTTCTATGAAACTTCTCATCATCCTCATCGTGTTGTCTGAAGCCCCGTTGTTCGGTGTTATTTGGTGAAACAATGAGACATTCAGTAAATTGAAAACTTCTTCAGATCTCTGTTACTTAATGTAAATGCTATGTGTTTTGCCACTACAATATTAGTCATGAGCATCGTGTTATCACATCACCACTAAGCCTCCACAGGTTGTGACAAGCCTCTTTATTAATTACTTGACCAAAAAAAAGTGTTTGATCCAAATCCTTTTGCCAAGAACGCATATGGAGTGCAGCATCTTTCTCTGCCAACCAGATCAGCTCCCAGATGGGCATCGACTGCTCACAGTTTAGTCCATAAATGCAGATTTACAGCCTTTTCTGTTGTTAGAGGGAAAAAAGTAGCAGAGGGAGAGTGGGTGGAGAGTGAAAGTGGAGGAGTTAAGTCATGTGAAAATTGCAGATCAACAGAAGTAATAGGTGGAGTGGAGAAGATGCATTTGACCTTAAAATCGCTTTATTGTTGGTATTTTATAAAGATTTTCTCAATGGCTGTGTATGAGGCAAGGATGGCAGAGTTTTAAAGGCTTTCATTATTAGATCTGTGGCAAAAAAGAGTAAAAGTAACCATGGATATTTGTGTTTCTTTCCCTATTTTTCAACACAGTTTGAGATTGTTCTGAATTTAGATTTCAGGGTTTTTTTCCATTCATGTTATTGATTGTTATTAGAAGTTGTCATGCAAAACAGTTTGCACTCATATGACGTTTTCACACTTATTAACATTAGAAGGTTTAATCACTTTTAATGGGATTTTATTTAACAGACTTACACAAACTAGCGGATAATTGCAAAGTGGCCAAAAAGCAGTACATAGGTTTCAAATTGGTATGTTTTATCTTTAGCCTGCATTCGAATTTAGCTCTAATTACTCTAATGCCCTGAAATAAAAGTGCCAGTATTTGCAAAAAGTAGAATGCACTGTATTTGGTTGGTATAAGGTTGACTTTATTTTTAAAATATCTCCGCCTTATAACTGTGCTTTTCGTTTAAACACATTGTTAGTACCACTTTACACTGTGGCTCCCCTTATAGATGGCTAATAAATAATGTTATTAATTAATATGTAAACACTTAATAACTAATTCGGTGTTTATTATGCATTAATTAAGGGGGAACAAGAGACAAAACTGTGCTTACAAGATAGTAAATTAGTTTGAAATGTTTAATATGAGCAACTCTAGATAAACATATAGTTGAACAGATTAGGCTCACTATTTGCCAAGAATCTGGTCAATTTTGTCTCTTATGAACGAGTTATAAAATGCTTACTGATTAATTTATAACATATCTATAAACTATTTATTAGCCATCTATAATGGGAGCCTTATTGTAAAGTGGTACAAAAAAAAAGATAAATCCTGTATGAAGACAGGACCTCAAATATTAACTAAAATATGTGACAGATTTTAACAAAACAGAAAGGATAACATGTGAATTTAACAGAAGTAGATGGAAGCTTCTCAAAAATGAATCCAAAATGAAAGAAAAATATTACACACCTCTATTATGGCTTATGCCCTCCTGATTTTATTACCAAGTCATGAACACTCTGTCAGTTTCAATTAAACAAAAAATCCCAACTAGCTTGGCCTTGTTGCAGGATTACATAAAGGATTCAAATCCAGGCATTCAGAGAAAGGAGATTTAGGAACAGCTAACCGCTATGTTATCTGAATTATCAAATATTTGGGATTAGTCTTTGATGGCTCCGTTTCCTGGTGTTGCATTTTTAGAAAATCCAATCTCTTGGCTGCTTTGTTAGTGGCAGGTTGGGAAAATAATCATTTTTTTTTAACCCAGGTGACTAGAACCAAAGGACTGGTAGAAAAGGAATAAACGGGAGACTGATGCAAGTAAAAAGTCAGCATATATCAATTTCTAATTGATAAAATTATAATAATTACAGATTAGGAGACTGACTGCAAAAATTGGAGGAAAACTTTCCTGTCCCCTTTTTTCCCCTTAATCATGTGTTTCATGGATTACTTTTCATAACATTTGTCTTGAAGTTTACTAGAAAAAATGTTTCTATATTATTCATCTATAAAAAAAAATCTGCCATGCACTTTTCCTAATTACACTTCAAAAAACGGTTTTAAACTAGAATTTGATTTAATGTGACTGAGCAGAGGTTAACACAGAACATCAAATAACCATTTTTTTATCACCTGTTCCTCTATGTAAATAGTTTGTAAAGGGGGAAACATTCACATAACTCAGGAAAGTTGACTTAATTATCCACAAAGTACAATCTATCATGAATAAACATTACATAAATTAAAATATGCATTTTTCTTTGTCGGATAACTTTATCAAAGCCATGATTTGAAACACAAAATGAATAATTCAGAGATGGCACTTGTGGAAAAAGGAGAAAGGCCCCTCCATTATTCTCTTGTCTTGCGTTAACCAAAACGTTTTGGTTCTGTTACACATAAGTGAGGCTTCAACAGCCTCTGTGTCTGCAACTTCAGACCCTGCTACTGGTAAATGTCACAAAGTATGTACCATTAGGTGCCACACTGTAATGAATGTGGCTAAATGTTAATTACAGCACCACAAAGCAATCATAAAGCTTAAACGCCTAAGCAAAGCCACAGGTGAAGGCTAATGACTTCAATTTTATTGGCAAATTCAACAAAAGGAGAATCTAAGGCATGAAGTAAGGCAGAAACTAGGAACAAGGATGGCTCTAAAATGGAACAGCTAAGCTAGAGGGGGCATAGGTTGAAGGAAGGAGCTGAGAAACTGCAGACCACCTAAAATCAAATCAGGGATCAGAATGAGAAAAATATTTTTTTTTGTTTTTTTGGTTTGTTGGATGTTAGTTTCATCTTTTTTTCATATATAAAAGTCACATTTGTACCCTAGCAGCTTTTATTTTGAAGGGGTAAGTGACACCGATTGAGCTCATTTACAGACTTTTCAATCAATGTTCTTATGAAAATAGTTTTCCAGTATAACACTGATGATCAAAAGCATGCCGGTGGCGCAAGTGTATCACATGCGACTCATGTACGGACGCATCAGTCCTCAAGACAGTTGTCTTGGGTTTAAGCCCCGGCCCATGGACCTTTGCTGCACTTCTTCCCCCTCTCTCTCAACCGTATTTCCTGTCAATAATGTCAAATAAAGGCCACTAGTGCCAAAAAAATAACAACTATTCCTAAAACTGAAAATATCAAATAAGACATCATGGGCCAACTGAACAGCAGGTCAAGACCGAAACGCATCAAAAGATTTTATAGACTATATGACAGTAGAAACTTTGATATTTTCTCATTTTTAAACTGACCTTCAGAATCTTAAGGAGGAAAATGTCTGACATGTTGCCATTAGGGACGTCCAAATCCAAACCCAAGTATCGTTTCAGTAGCCCACTTCAGCCAGCATTGGGATAAAATGGGTTGATGGGTTGCCAACCTGATGGTGGTTCTGAACTATTTTCTAATAGAACACCGGTAGACGCCGGAACAAGTTTAGTAGTTTGAGTATGCCTGGAGGCAGTGGAAAAAGAGATTAATGAAGACAGTTTCAACACTATAAGTGATTATGTTGAAGCAAAACTTTATGGGTAAACTATGAAGAAAATAAGCCGGGTTACAAAGACAGTGATACAGTTCATCTTACTGGAGGACCACCACTTGGTACATTATGCTCTCCACACTACACTACCAACAGAATGCTACATGCTCTGGATAAAAAAGTTCTTCATTACTTGGGTGGTATGTGACTGCAACTGCATTACTATGTCCTGTGCTGCATGCTCAGCAATTGTGTGGGTCTCATAGGGCAAGAAATAAAAAACATGTATGAAACATGCAGACTGCCCTGCTCTTATTTTAACAAACCGTGTATTCAGATTCAACTCTACATTTTGATTATTTATCTCTCAGCGACTACAAGGGCACAAATACTGCATTAATATTGCGGACAAACACCACTTTAGTTATTATTTTTAGTTCTTCTTTTTAAAGCAGATAGTGCCCATACCAGCACACACACTATCCCACTGTCCTACAATCTCATTGTTGCAAAAATCCCCTCAGCTGTTTAATTGTTTAAACTAGTTGACATTAAATAGTTTAAAAATGATGCTAACAGAAATGTTTCTCTCTTCTAAAGATAATACAATTGCAGCATGAGGGGGTTGGCACATCAAGTATGTGTCCAAGAATGGACTGCTATGGGAAACTACTGCAAATGAAAACATACATTTTTATTTCTGTATTTAGCATTTTCTGGACATGATCAGACTGACCAGATTGGATGTTAGTGCGAGGTGTGAGCGGGGTCACTCGAGGCATTAGTTGTTCCCATGCTATCAGGATTTTAGCATAACACCAAATTGGAAAATTACACCCAGGAGTAAAACTCTACACCCAGGCATTAATCATGCAGCTGAGCCATCCAGACGTGTTGCTCTGTATCTTCTATGAACGCCTTGCAGAGTCAAAGTGAGTCGAGCTAACATCCCGCTCCCCCTTCTCCTTTAAGAGCAACACACAGAGAAACAGAGAGAGTGTGTTCTCAGCTGAAGCTTCTGGCACAGCAGAGATAAAAAAGTGACATCCAGAAGCAATGCAGCAAAAAGAGTTCACACCATAAGTCTTATGCAGGCGCTGCACTTCAGGGATTAAAAAAAAAAAAAAGTAATACATAAAGTTCTTCTTCTCTCTCATTTGAACCCAAGTGTAGCGTTTACAAAAGAGGCAACGAGCCTCAGACATAGATCCAGCTCCGCGTACGAAGAGCTGGCATTGATGGAAAGAGTCATCGTGTTAACTCTCGCAAATGAGAACCAGTCAAAAACGCAAGTGAACCCTCTACAGATCGTTTACAAGAAGAAACTTGGATTGTTGATGAGTGAAACTGTGTGTTGGTGAAAGAATGTGTATTTCAAGTATTTTTAGTTTAAACTTGCTAGTAAGCACATACAGCGAGCAGGTGCCTTGCAGCATTGACCCAGGCTGCAGGCTAACTTTACTGTCTGGTGTTTACAGTGTGGCTGATCAGAGGGATCACAATTACACAGAAACTGCGTTACTCAGTGATATCAATCCACACATGCTGTATGCGGAGCATACCCACACCAAGTGGTAAATAGTAATCTACACCCTTCCTGGTATTTATGAGCACTTACACCCAACAGGTGACTGTCAAAAGTGATGGAGCTTTCATCGACGACAAATCATCAGAGATTATCCAAATGCTTCTCATACCAGCTGAGTCAAGCAGTGTTTGGGTGTAGTATTATTTTTCACTTTATTGTGTATTAAGTCGTAAGGATTCATGATATTAAAGTTTAATCTGTTTAGCTTCCGGAAAGCCGCAAAAGACTAGCAGCTGCATTGTAAGGTGGCTACAAGGTACTGGCTCAGGGGGGTTGAATACAAATGTATACAACCCTTTTCATATTTATATTTGTAAAAAGAAAAATTTAAAACCATAATTACTTCTCCTTCTGCTTCATAATAGTCCCCTATTTAATGTTCCTATATTCCAGAAAATAACATTAAAATACATTACAGTTTGCAGAGAATACCAGATGTTTTACAGCAGACATACATTCATCGGAAAAGAAGTAGTAAAATAAAATTTTCTTAAATATTATATGTAGAATATAGAAACTTGAAGGACCAAATCGGAGTAACTCACTGCAGTTTTTCTTGATATTTATTAGGTGAAACACTGTATGCGCTCCTTTCAAGTAAGGATTTTTAATTTGGAATAGATTACTTAATTGAGATTAAACCTGATTCAAACACAATTGTCTTTAATATTGTGGAACTTTGTCTTTAAAAAAGTGGCATTGTTGTTGATATGTTGGGGAAACTTTTAAGAACTTGCAAACAGATGCTGAATGTTTGTTAAAGACCCATCTCGAATCAAGAAGCTTTATTGTCCTTATGTGTTATCATAATGATGGTGAGGCAGACACCGGCTCAGAATGCAAACATAATACGCAGATACAGCAAGACATGATCATCATTTTTATTTTATTTTTAAACAAATTGATTGCACTGGCTAACCACATCACTCCCTGAGGGGCTTAAGCATGAATACAGTATTTAGCAGCTGATGGACTAATTTTCAAGTAAAAAAAAAAAAAAAAGATTGTTCGTGCTAATACACATTTGCAAGTAAAAGGCAATGTAAGTGATTTGATTTTCATCAGATCAGAAACATGTACAACCAGGAATGTGTTTGTAAGGTAACAGATTATGAACTGAGCTGGTGGGTTGTTGATTTACAGCAGTGGGTGATAGCTTTTACAGTTTTGGGAAAGAAGCTGTTTATTTTTGATAAATCGTTTCTTTGATGGAAGTGGGGCAAACAGTGCATTGTCCGGGAGGGTGGGATCTGTGGCAATATGTCTGACCCTTTTTTGGACTCGTGCAACATAGACTGAGTCTTGGTTCTGTAGACGGTATCCTACAATTCACCACCCGTGCTAAACCCTTCCTCTCCTGCATGGCGCAGCTCCCATACCACACAGTCACACTGAGACACAAATTGATCCATCTAAGGGGTTGTATTACAAATTATCAAAGGCTATAAATGTTATGGTGTTCGGTATATGTTTATACCTAATGCTTGTCCCCATGACAATAAATAAGAAAGAAAGACAGTGTTCTAACAAAGTGAGTCAGCTAAATGGTTCCAAGTTTAACTGCCACCTAAATGTGGCTCACTTTCAGCATCCATGCAAATGGCGTAGCCAATCTTTCATTGGCACTGCTAATAGATTTGAACTGCTTCAAAACAACTGACATGAAAACTACAATAGAATTGTCAGGGGATGATTACTTGTTATTTTTAAACCATGTGGAGACAATTCAAAACGGCAAAGACAGCCACATCACAAGGTATGGAAATAGATGACTCAAATAGCGGGAGCAGCCACCAGCAGCGCTACTTCCAACAAGGGTTTGAGACAGATTTGTTTGTAACATAGATATTAACTTACTATTTCATAAAGTAAAAGACCTGGTAATGAATGTGCTTTGTTTTAGGATGCAGTGTGAATCTACAGTATTTATCCCAGATAAACATTATAGAAACTGCTAAGCATTATTGCATAGGAGAGTAGAAAGCCCTTAAACACCCTCCACCACCAAGCAGTCCACTATTTCACACACTAACCCAGATAATTCTCCACTCACTGGTCATAACTCATGATAAAAGTGACCTACAACCAGTGATGCCCAGTGGCTCTGCTACGATACAACTAAAAGCAGCATGAGGATAATAACACAGCTTGTCTAGAAACAAAACAATGAAACCTACAAAAACTGTTATAAGGACATATAAAGAGCTTCCTGTGGTCGTAAGATGTGAGAAAATAAATTTACAAGGTGCACTTCAATGTCTACTGTTGGGATTTTATGTTTAGCAAGTCATCAAACAACACAGAGCGGGGAAAAACACACGGGGCTGACAGGGTCGGGGTAACTAAAGTTAGAACAATGTATCTATGTGGAAACGTTTTGAGGTGAAAAATAATAAACTGCTTCACCAAACAATTATGTTATATATTGTGATGTACTAATTAATGAACCACTGATCAAAAAGCTGTCAAATTTAAATGGATATGCTTTGAATAATATCTTGCAGGTGACAAATAGAAAAGAAAATGTATCTCCAGTAGCTTCAAATCTGTCAAAACTCAAACCCCAAGTTACCTGTTAGCAAATGTGCAACAAATAATGATGAACCTTGTTTTTAAGTTTAGTAAAAATAAGTTAAAGGTTAGAGGCATATACTTGGTAGCGTGATGTTGTAATTCCTTAATTGTCAGACTTTTGTTAAATCTATCTCACTTACTAAAGAAGCATAAATGTTTTTCGCATTTAATTGCTGAAGTAAAAAAACAATCCTCACAACTTTGTTTGTATATGTTACAGTCTTTTGAAGGAAAATCGGAATTGGCCAAAGTTGAAAGATCTTCATATAATTAACTGGCTGGTAAAAGAAAACCTGATCGCTGCAGCTCTGGTACCAAGAATACAAAGCCCTTCATCTTGAATGTAAAATATGTCTTCAGCTGCTTTTAAAAAAGTCAACACTGTCAATGCAACACGAGACAAAAGATGCTCACTGAGGTGTGATTCATCAAAAGGAGCAGATACTTTGGATTTAAAATTAGATCAATCATAACAAGATGACTCAGGGCCCAAGTTGAAGTGTAAGGTTTTACCTGATCAGAAATCAGACTGAGGAACTTTGCAATACAAAACCCTTAAAAGTAAACACCTTGATTTTAAAAGGACTTATAAAAGCCACCGTTATTCAGGAAGCAGACAATATTAAAAAGAGCCTTGCAACCTTCCTACATGTTCTGGTTTGGACTGTTGTTTATAACAAAATTTCTTTCCAACTTCAAGTTTTTGTTCAATTAAAGCAAGTAAAAAGTGTACACACAATAATGTAGGTGAATTAAAATAAAAGCACTGGAATTAATTCCCAATCCAGGAAACTTTGAAATGATACTTAAGTGTGAAAGAAGCAGTATCGGATCAGTAGTTTGAAATGTCTCTCTGGAGACATAAACTGATGAAGATGTTGAGCTCTCTCTAAATTGTCAATTTGATGCTTAATTTAAGGACCACACTGTCACACTGTGAGTGGCTGTGATTGCACATTTTGTCTTTGATGAGTTTCATCAAAGGTAGTTATTTATAAGCATTTTTCTGTCTGACAAGCCCTCATTTCATAACTTAACTGCTCAGGATCATAAAAGGGAAAGAACAATGGGATGGCATCTGAATAAGTACAGTCGGAAACGTTTTAAATAGATATAATCTATTTTTCAGCAACTCTTGAATTTTCACAGCAAACAAGTTACCACAGAAAATACCACCGCCAAATCGACGCATACATACAGGGAGGTTTGTTTAAATGTGCTTGCTTGAGATGTTTTTATTTATATTGTAACCAATACTTTGAACTTTAATCTTAAAATTAAAAAATGTTGCAAGGTTTTATGAAATATGACACAAAAACAGCTAGATTATTTGGTGGCAACTTTGATTTTGTCATCCTTACTTTATCCTGACCATAACACACTGTATTCCTTCCCTTGAGGCATTCTATATCATTGAAACATATTTGTTATTTTTTAACTTTTATTGATATACGTGATATCTCTGCCTTTATGGGTTAAATAAGTTAAAGCTATGGTTTAAACATTTGATTTGGGTGCTAAATTAGCATAAATTGCCAATATTTTGGCAATTTATTTGGCAATTTCTTGCTTGATGAATAGTTCTAAGTAGAAAATCTGGTGATGCAATGAAACAAATCGATTTGGGAATTTTCTGATGGTCTACCTGCTATTTTTAATTCAACACAAATGCTGCCAAAACATTTATTGACACCATGCAAGATTGAACAACAGCCTCAGGGATGTGAGCAGAGGGAAAGCAGTGGTTGCTGATGATATTCAAGTGAAAATTATTTTGTAACTGAGAACTAACCCCTTTTTACCAGAAGAGTCCACACTGAGGTGAGCAACAAAAAGCCAAATCCTATCATCCTCTAAAACTTTGCTGATCTCATTCATGTCAGCCATTGATAGATAGATAACTGATGCATGAATGGATAACGGAAATGAATCAAATGAAACCTCGGCCCCATGTTTACAAGCTCTTCCTCCTGCAGAGGAAGATTACAGTGTCACCCCGTCGTTAATGGATAACAAACTGTTCGGGTGCCAGTGTATGTTTGAACAGTAAATGTTGTGCACAAACACAAAAGGCCACAGAACACTAAACTGCTTCTCTGTGTGGCAGATAACTGCCATGACAACGACCACAGCTTGAAATGAGAAGGAATTGCTGGAGGAGAAACACTGCAATCTATGTGATTTTACATATAAAACACTGATCAGATCAGGCCGGGTTTTTTTTGTCCCACATGGGAATTGAAAAATCACCAACTAGTAATTCCTCTCCATTTAGCATTCAAAAAACAAGACTAAAAAAAAAACCAAGTCTAAGGTCATACCTTCTTAATTTTTGCAAAACTATTTTGGGAAAAAAAATGTAAACCTGCATGACATCCACAAACACTTCTGACGTAAAAAAATAAATGCTTGTTTGCTTGCTGCTCCTCTGCAGTACAAGTCCTTCTTAAATATTTGATGTCCATATATGTGCAGCAAAATGCTATTTGGAGCAAACAAGAGAGGCTTTGGTTCAAACACTGTGTTGTGCAAAGTATTAGTTGCAGCAGATTTATTCTAAGTGATAAAAGCAGATATTTATGTTACAGTTATTCTTGAAATTATTTTATGATGTAGTGGAAGTATGTTTGCATATGTATGTTCCGGTGCATGTTGTATGTGTCACCTACAAAAGCTGCCAGCAGCAAGATTAAAAGAAAAACAACAAGGTCTTACAGCAGATTTTTTTTTCTGTCTGCCTATAGAAATGTGTTTCTAAAAATATTCATGAGTTTATGTGCTACATTAGAAATATTGTGCCTGTTGTGGCTGTCGCCCAACTGCACTGCTGACTGAGAACTGAAGTGACTGTTATTTTCCTTTCAAAGCCACCATAACCATCATTTCTCATTAGAAACACAGTTGTAGTGCTGAATCATGGGGGACACATCCAGCTTTGCAGCAATTGGCACAAGCCGGTACAAATGTGTTTAATGTATCTCTCCTCCGGGTTGGTTTGTTTTTTGTGCATTTATGTTAAAAAAAATAACAACATAGAACAAAAATATGAAGTAAGTAAAAGAAGACTAAGGTTGAGTTGTACTTCACCTCTTGCCCCACCACTAAGTCCTCACTCTCCATTTTGTGTGATGAAATAATTTCAAGGTAGGGGGGAAGGAATAACCTTAGTTAAGGAGGAGGAGACTGGAGTGTGAGGATTATATAGACTTATAAAAGGGAATATTTAAGTAGCATATGTCAAACAAATGTATTTGAGCAGGACTACAAGCACATATGTTCTAAGCAGGACAGTAAGTTACTTGGTATGTTCAGAATCCAACGATGCTGTGTTTGTTTTACATATACAACAAAATTGAATTTCTTGAGTTTCAGATATTCAAAGGGGGGTCTCGGTTTGCACTGCAACATGACTTCGACTGACCATTGATAGTAACAACTACACTCGAGCACATGGAGTGGGGGTCATTTTGAGAAACAAGATAATATTGGCTTTGGTGTTTTAAACATTAACTTATCAAGTTATCAAATGAACTTTATTAAAAACTCACACCCCAAAACTCATCAACCCATTTGATAACTACGGAAATCTTTTTATACACTTTTTCAGAATGGACAACATTTGTCCTACTTTGATCCTGAAAAAAAAGTCTATTATGGATATTTTTAGTTCTTTTGGGGTTTTCCTATGGTCTTATATTTAGATTAGGGATGGAATATTCTCATTTTAAAATGAAATTACAAATAAAACCATATCCAACAACCACAATATTGCAAACTCCGAGTTAGCTTTTTAAAGGTACCAATGTCGTCACCGCAAGCAGAAGTAACCACCATGTGCACAGGTGGGTAGCAACTAGCTTACAATTACTTGAGTAACTTGGTGAACAGAATGTATCCTAGAGATACACTAGTTTAACTGCACTGTAACTTTAACTTCTACTTGAGTAATATTATTCTGAAATAACGCTACTCTCACTTGAGTACAATTTCTTGCTCATCTACCAACGTCTAGTTCACTGAAAGAAGAACAAGGATATTTTAACCAACAAATACACCCGACAAAAACCAACAAAGTTTCTATTAAGGTGAGACTATTTGTTCCACAAGCTTCATTGTTCTTTTGTGATTTTCTGCGGACTGATTCTGATGTGTCATTTGGAGGTCAAGTGAACGTACATTTAACAGAATGTATCATAAATGGTAGTACTTTGCAATGTTCTAACATGAATATGGAGGCTGCACAGTTGGTTGCACTGTTGCCTTGCAGCAAGAAGGTTCCGGGTTCAACCTGGGGTCTTTCTGCATGGAGTTTGCATGTTCTCCCTGTGCATGCGAGGGTTCTCTCCATGTACTCTAGCTTCCTTCCACAGTCCAAAAATGGGACTTTTGGGTTAATCGGTGACTCTAAACAAGTCAACAGTTGACAGGCGTGACTGTGTGCAAGCATGTTTTTGTTTTGTCCTGGTTGTCTCTGTGTGTGTGTGTGTGTGGGGGGGGGGGGTAAAGAAAACGGATGGATGGATATACATATTTGCATTACCTTCTGCCGGTATTGGTTTTAAAAGCTTTATGTTGTAAAGTATATTAGATTTTTTTCTGCATGAAAGTATTACTTTGTATAAATGTTATTTATGTAGCGTTTTCTTTATTCTTAAAATAGCAGAACTTGCACATAACTTTGTATTTTGTCTAATTAGTAAAATATGATCTTCTAATACATTTAAAATGTTTTTAGCTGACATAATTCAAATCAGTACATTGCATTAGTTCTTTGTTCAGAGTAGAAGTATACCAACAGGATGATGGTCATTTCACTCCTTTTTCCATTTTCTGCTTGTGCAGTTTTGTTTTTTTCCTAATTGACTTTATTGGACACAAAAATTAGATGTCTTTACACTGGACATTTTACAGTCATGCTGTGCCCAACTGTACCTGCCTTGGGAATGTTTTGTTTTGACAGCAAAAACAAGTTGTATAATCTACCCGTCTTCTACAGTGCAATATATAGTTACATTATCCTAAATCAATATCTTTCAGGTAAATGTTTGATCAAGAGTCATATTTTATATGTAATTATGACTAACTGATGCAAACAGAGGTCAGATGCACAGTCACTTGACTTTAAAATGTTCCCTTAAACGAGTAGCAGTTTTAGTGGAGTCTTTAGGCAAACCTGTCATGGTTATAAAAATTCCCTCATCAGTTTCATAGTTGTGTTGGCACTGGCAGTTCTGCCATTTAGCTTTTACTACACACCAAGCAACCCAGAACCAAATGCCACCCCACTGCACTAACGCCACAGAGATGGCACAGAGACAGAGAGGCAGAGATACTTGATGCAGCATCCATTTCCTTGTGTTATTACGGCTGCATTGCTATCAGACCAGATGTCCCATTCAGCTGAGATGAAGAGATTCTGAAAATAAATTGAGGATTCAGTGTTCTTTGTGACGTGAAAGAATGAAGGATACATCAGGAGGTCTTATGAATCATAACCGGCATTTTGTACATTTTTCTCATACCTTTTATCAACAACATGCTATTATTTTATTACTGGTTTTCTTCATTTAACCAGATTACTTTCCTTTCACAGACAGAATGCAAAAGTTGTGCTTTTTGTTTTTTTCTTTAAGAACCCACATCTAAGGCAGACAATCACAGAAAAGTGATTCACATCAGCCAATTTTGAACTTGGTTGACTAGCCAGGCAGGAACTCTAAATTCAGATATATTTTTTTTCAGTCAGTGAGCACACCATATCTTACGCCACCAGGTCACTATGAAAATGTGACTCTTTGGTGTGGAGTTGTTACAGGAAATATATTTAAAGTGGTGATTTTTAGAGGACCTAAATGCAGACAGGTAGGGAGGAGGAAGGTTGAGTGAAATAATAAGGGTATTTAAGAGTGAAAACTTGCGAAACCAAGTCCAAGGTTCACAATCAAAAATCCTACACATTAAATTTTAAACAAACCCGAACAAAATGAGGCAAAACTGATCCCAGGAAATGGAGCCGATAACAGTAGTGTAGCAGTGAAATTATGTAATGTTCTGTTTTGGTTTAGGCTTATTGTTTGGTTAAGTTAGTTCTCTCCTGCCTCTGGGTTTATTTCTATTGTAGGTTCTGTCTTGTTTTAGGTTCTGGTTTAGTCTGTGTATTGTTTTAAGTTATCCGGTCTTTGTATTAGTTCTTATTTTTGCTCTGTGCTTTGTGTTATCCTCAGTCTTAGGTTTATTGTTCTGTCAGCGTCATTATTGCTTTCACCTGCCTATGGCCAATTGGTTCACTCTGTTCACCTGTTTGTTTATTTAAGCCTCACTCCCTCCTCAGTTATTTGTCGGTTCGTCAGACTCACATGCTGATGCTTAGGCTCCCGTTCCTCCATGTTTTCCCTCTCTGTTTTTGGTAAGAGCTCCCAGCACCTTGTTTTGGATAACCTGTTCTGTTTGTTCTGCCCAGTCTGTTCGCCTGTTCCCGTCAAGTGTGTCTGGATGTCTGCCTTACCCTTGTTTTTGGATCCTGTTTTGTTTGCCTGCCCTTCAATAAACCCAGTTAAAGAAACCACCGTGTTTTGGCTGAATACCGGGTTCTGTTCCACACCAATCATTACAAATTAATCACCCAGGAGAGAGAAATACACTGACAGAAGATGGCTACTGGAATAAGAAACAGGAGGCTGATGCCAGGGTGGACCAAAGACAGTTCAGTGTCATTCATAAATATGAGTGAGACTGGCTAAACCCCTTATAGATGTTTGTGAGTGCAATTACCAACGTTCATATAAGGCCATATACCAAAAATCCTGACATAAATTGCAGAGCAAAAAAAATCAACATCAACTTCTTCACAATGTTTTGGAAAGTTGCAATTTACTGAGTAACTAATTTCTGATATTGACACTATGGGTCCATTGGTGCATAAACAATTTTAGGGTTTAGATATCTGACATGTCATGAGCATAATATTAGACTTTTGTCTCCTTCAGAATTTAGGTTTGCATGAGCAGAGACTACCTGTGTTTTTATACATGTCCTCAAAGAACTTTTAACCATTGGTGCAACACCCAAAGATGTTAGATCTCTGTAGAGTCTGTGACTTGCAAAAAAAAAAAAAAAAAAAAAAAAACACAGCATGTTAAAAGACACAGATTAAACCCTCATGGTTAAATCATCCCTGTCTGACTACTCACTGACCATAATTTCACTACCCATGTATTTAGGTGGAAAGTCGGCATATATGGGTGGGGTAGAAATTGCAGCATCCTTAGCAGCAACAGTAAAAACAGTAGAAAATGTAACATTCTCATGTTTTCTTTTCTAGAAGACTAAAATCTTCGGCGAAACTAATAAACGAAACATTGTCTACATTCCCTGAATGAAGATAATGAAAATAATATGCTTCCTTCTCACTATAAATGCCTAACCCTCCATATGATCTACAAAATGTTGTTGTATGTACTTTGAATGTAAAAGGACAAATAAAGCACCTTATCCTTATCAAATGCAGATGTTTCTAATTTTTTATTTTTTTATTTTGAGTTTTCCTCATAATGTACAGGGAATTGTGGCCATGTTCTTTTTTTCATGGGGAGGAACTTGATAGTCACATTGCAAGCCCATGTAAATAGATAGGGTGAGTAAAACGTAGGACAGAAACATATTGAGGAGCAGACAATGTGGCTATCAAACTCTTTTCAGTAAGCTGTTATTTATGACTGATCATGGCAGGAAGGCTGGAAAAATATTTTGAATGCTGTTGACTGTACAGAAGAGGTGAAAGCTGTACAAAAACTAGATATTGCAATCGGCCACAGATCCCCGACCAGTACAGGTCTAAGATACAGTTGGGCATAAATAACTGTGTTTCAGTTAAATCTAATAAAATAGCATTAAAGTATTTGACCCAGTTTGACAAATTTGATGTGGTTATTATGGATAATTTTCATGAATGAACAAAGTAGTGCTGTGTGATAAACAATTCTAAATAAACTGAGCCATGTGTTGAATATCTAAATATACAATGAAAACATCATATGACAAAAAAAAAATATAATAATATGAATTTTACATGTATGAAACATAAATAAATCTGTCTTATTATCAGATTAAGCTATGTTGTTTTGTCTCAAATTTGCAAGCCAACAGTGGCTTTTTTAAAGGACTTGATCCTGTGTGATGTTGTGGCCACCCAGCCGCTCTCTACTTCCAAGCCCTTAATAATATCAGAGCAGTAAGCCAGCAAACAGGAACATGCAACCCCTGGCAAGTGTGAGAAGAGCTTACAACTGTTCACATCATTTCATAGAGTTACAAGTGGATCTCTCCCCGCAGTCTATCGGATTTAAATCTACTGCAGACTGGATTAGCTTTTGTCCTTCATGTGACCCAACCAAAAACACTCCATTATGGATGAAGGCCATAACCATATAAGGGACAGAATTTACTACATAACACACCTCTGATTCAGCACAACTCCCTTCACTGAACTTTTCCCATGCAACTGGGACCATTAGGAAATGCAAAGAAGCCATTAAGGCTCCGTCACCATTCTGCATCATGAGTTTTCTGCGTGCTTCTCTCCCTGCTTTGTGAAGTCGCCAAGCCTTTTATCAGAAAAGCCTCCAATATAGATGAGGGAATGCTATCAGGTACAAAGTGTGGGTCTCAGCCATGTTTCAAATTATAGGTCTTGAAAAACTGTGGGTAAAGTGTGCAGCAGTGGTTTCCATTGACCTTTTCTGCTGCTGACCTGCAGTTTCACTACCCAGGATTGTGGGTAAAGAAGAGAGAGGACAGACATGAAAGTTATTTCCAGTGATTGAAACACCAAAAGAAGAGTGGCAGGTATAAACAGAAAGGTATATGGTGAATTGAAGGCAAGTAATACTTAAATGTATGTCAGTCTTAAAATGTCAGTACTGGGTAAATGCTCAAAATTTTTCTTTTATTTTTTTAAAATATCCCAAATGTAACTTTTTTCCCCAAATAAATTACCTCTTTAGTTTTTTTTCTGTCCATCACATGACCTGCACCATAACCAAGCCCACGAGTAAAACTGTGAACACGTCGGTCTAGGGCTGATGGCATGGTAGCAGTTTACCCACCATCAGGTCCATTATATACTCTAAATCTGGGTCAATAGGTCAATGACCAGCAACCTTAAGCCTTTCATATAAAATGCTCATCAGATTGATGAGATTGTTGCAATCAGGTTAATGGGAATAGGAGCACGAATACAGGGAAATACACTTTGCTCTGTATTTTTAAAGTTGCAAATCAAATAAAAAATCTAAAAGATGGGATTTATGCAAGTAAATCAGATTTTTTTTAAAAAATATTCCTATGTTTTATAGTTTTAGATTAATATACCTTTCTATTTGTTCTGCAATTGGACCTACATTTTAGATTTTATTTATGTGGACAATGGTTTAATTTGAAAATAGTTTAGAAAATAGTATATTTGAAAGCTGGCGTGGAACCTAGTTAAAGTAAAACAACTCAGTAAATTCAACTTCTCCAACAAAACGTTTTAACCTTTGATACTTTTACGAGCACTCTTTGTATAGGTATGTAAAAGGTTTAAAAATTAAATCATATTTTTATTGTAGTAGGATAATTTCACTAAATCAATAGAAAATTCAGTCTTTAATTTTCATAATTTTATTCAGTTGGGAAAAACTGGACATAAAGAAATAATTGTTCATTATAAAATCAAGAGACGCGTTGGTACATATTGTAAACATGACATAAAAATGAGAACCATTTCTTTTAACCACGAAAACCCATGCTTATCTTGCCTCCACATACAAAGACGCAGGATGATAGAGGAGGTTTATCGTGGAACAATTCACTTTGGTTAGGTAACTTCTTGGCAACCAACCTTTCAGGTAAGTCTGGAGTGAAACACAGAATGGATTTATGAAAAAAAACATATTATGTCCACTGTTAATTATGGGGGAAGATGTGTGATGCTGTGGACTTATTTATGTTCCAAAGACCCTGGAGAGTTTGTTAGAGTGCATGGTATCATACAGTCTTTGCTTTTGAATTAATACTTCTTGGCTTCTGCCAGAAAAACCCTAAAAGGGTTGCTACAGGGTCTTTGAATGGGGCGATGGTCTAAAGCATATTGAGAAATATATATTCCTCTTCCTCAATGGCCACCTCAGTTAGCAGACCTAAATACTGCATCTCTAGTTTGAGCTGAAAAGTAGAGAAAATATTAAAGGCCTCGGGCTCTGGACAATCTAAAAATATGGCACAAAGAGGTCAAAGATCCCTATCTTTGTGAGCCCCATTGAGAAATGTTAGGAGAAGATGAATAGCTGTCTTACTGCAAAGCAGGGGTGCCAATAATTGCACTTCCAACAATTTTGTGAAAAACGATTATTTCTAAAGATGTCATTTTTTTACCTATTAAAGATACCATGACATTACTGGATAAACTATTTGCTGTTGTTGATACTGCAACATATTTAAATTATCCAAAGAATTTCATAAAAAATAATAATATCAGCTGGTTATTTTTAGAGCATATTCCTGGATCAATGTGTGCCTCTGTACTTTTTTTGTCTCTCTTGTTGTGTCTCTGCTCTGTCTTCTCTAACGCCCAGTCGGTCGAGGCAGATGACCGTTCACACTGAGCCTGGTTCTGGTTCTGCTGGAGGTTTTCCTTCCCGTTAATGGGGAGTTTTTCTTTCCGCTGTCGCTTCATGCTTGCTCAGTATGAGGGATTGCTGCAAAGCCATGTACAATGCAGACGACTCTCCCTGTGGCTCTATGCTCTTTTAAGAGGAGTGAATGCTGCTTGTTGGGACTTTGATGCAATCAACTGGGTTCCCTTATATAGGAAATGTTTTGACCAATCTTTATAATCTGACCCAATCTGTATAATCTGATTGAATTGGACTTTGTAAAGTGCCTTGAGATGACATGTTTCATGAATTGCCGCTATATAAATAAAATTTAATTAAATTGAATTGAATTATTTTGTCAGTCCAAATGTCCCTCCTCAGTAAAAGGGTTGACTTCATTCTGATTGGCTACAACGACACTCTTTCTCACCTCCATCTACACCTCTGTTCTCTCTCCGCAACACTCCATCACACAATCCCTATTATGCCTGGTGGAAGTGTTTGTGTTGCAGGATGTCGGACAGACCAAGTTGCCCAAAAGGTTTAACCTGGCGGTGCAATTCATCATCCCCACAGCGGGACCGAAGTCTGGGGTCTACAGCAGCAGAGCAGCGAGCTCACCACCCCACGGCAGGAGGGTGCTCTGTCCCCTGTATTTGTCAAACACTGTTATTCATCTGGTTAAGTTCTTAAACCAGAGTTCTTCCTGGGCTGGTATATGAGTCGCTTCTTAAGAGGTTGTACAAAAGTTCAGAAGTTTTTTTTTTTTTTTGTGGAACCAGAGAGCCACCGTGGTGCCATGTTTCTACATTACTTTCCAGCTCAGTCCTTTGCTGTTTCTGAACCTTGATATAGGATTATGTAGCTTGTCAACACAAATCACAGTATTTGTGTTTGCATTCCTTCAAGCAGTTATCTGATAATGACTCATGAAATTCATAAACACAACAGCCAAATGGTCTCTAAAACGTTGAGCAATGTTCCTTTTTGGCATTTCGGGTGCCCAGTTGTGCAGTTCGTAAAGCTGTTTTGTTTTAAAGCAAGAATGCAAGGGACCTTTCTGCAAGGAGTTTGCATGATGGTTTCTGTCTGTACCCTGTAACCTAGATTTAAACAGTTTAAAAAGCATGAATTTAATATTAGAAGACACAAAAGCGTTATTAAAAGAAGATATAAGCAATGGGGTTAAAATGAGCTCATTCTTTTCTGACAGGCACAGCGTTAAATCAGGCAAAACGTCTGATTCTCTGGTGATACGTTAATACCCTGCTGTGATCTGTGTCCTGTTTTGCCCTCACTTACAAATAATTAAACAAAGAATGTCCAGGTGAGTTTACCCTGCATGACACACAGAGAGTGAGCTGCTCTAAATCAAACCCTTATTTACAGAAATGGATCCTGCGTGTTGCCATACTTGGAGTATACTAACCCTATAGCCTACATTATGACCTAGATGGAAGAAAGCGGAACAGCACGAAGACTCAAAAACTTTTCTCTCTGTCTGCTGTATCACTGGAAGAGCACGGTTTTGCTTTACACACTGCTACATGCATCGTGTAATGTATATGCATGTGGATGATGACAGATCTGTTAGACCCATCTCAACTGCTACCAGCAACATATTCTACCTCACCGGCCACTCAAAGGTCATTAAAAAAAAAGTATTTAGCCTGTAATTTCAGAAAATTCAGGCTTTTATGGAGACCGTTTGCTGCATTTACCTCTGTTATAAAAGAGGCTGAGCAATGTATATTTCAGGGTACTGAGAGCAAAGGCTGACATCCAGTGTAAAGACTCGGTCTGAAGGAATAACCGAGGTCAAAATGACCGGTCTGAGTTTAAACAGTCTGAGTAACTAGGCTGGTCTGATCTGGTCCAATCTGGGCCGGGTTGTTCTGTGTGTATATATGTTGACTGTCCCCTGCTCAGCTCTGTCAGTTTGCACCCGGAGGGCCTGTTATTTTGGGAGCTCAGCTGAGAAGAGATGACAACATCATGCACTGCTTAAGCTGCTTACATTTCCTCAAGCACTCCCAGCGCACCCTGGGATCCACACTCTTTGGGTTGCTGCTGTCACCATAGCTCCATACACCGAGTGCAGGTGAACAGGCACGTTGACGAACGCACCGAAGCAGTCAGAGACACAAAGCTGCACAGCGAAAGCCACCTCCCATTAAACGTCATAGAGCGGAAGGCACGTGCACACATCAGTGTGTTTATTAAGCTTGAAGACTGGAGTATCCCCAAAATCTGTTGAGAAAGAGGTGGAACGAGGTAACACTGAGGTAACTAAATGAAGGTGGTGTGTATGTGTGTGCATGCATGTTGGTGTGTATTAAAGCGATCTGTATTATGACTGGAATATATCACATCTGTGGGACATCTGTGTGGACTGAAGAGCAAGCTTCATTTTTTGACTAAGCACATCACTACCTCTGAATTGTATACTAAAACCCAAATATAGTACGTCATTTAATGTAATATATTTGTCAGAGTAAAGCATAGAAGGTCATAGTTGTGTGTTTTGGTTTTTATTTCAAACCATATCAAACAATTTGAAATCAATTCTAAGTACCGTCTTTGTATTGTTATCCAGTCATGATTGTGCTGGTAACTCACTTTTTTGTGCCATCCAGAAAAGAGACATTTTTTTTTTTATAGAGATTAATCTCTTGACTTTCTGTTGTTATACTAATTGCTATTAATTGCATTGTAATTTCTTATTCAGTTTTACAGCCTGTAAATAATCTTTCCAAAATACTTTTTAGGAATGAATAGGCCAAAAAGAAAAAGAATCACACAATATGCATTGCAAAGGCATTTGCCCAAAAACCTTCACACAGAATGACAAAGAGCTTCAGTAAGGAGAAAAAGTTCTAACATTCAACGTGACTGTTAGTGGAACACTGCTGTTGAACTGTTCAGGGTTGAATTTGGTCATCTGAGGAAGATGAAAGCTGGGAACCTTCTTTATCCTCCTGTAATGTACTTTTCTGTAAGCAAATTAGAGGTACTATTTGCATGTGTGTGCACATTAGTACATCAGGAGAATTAGAATAAGTTTAATGTGATTAGAATAAATAAATAAATTACTTGGTAAATAGCATTTACGTAAAATTTGTAAAATGTTAAAAAATTACCAAAGCACCCAACAATACAGAACGTGACGATTATTTATTAGCCTACAAAAATGAAGCAGATTTTATAAACTGGTTAAGTGGAAATGGGAAAGGTGAAGCATAAAGGAATGCAGAAGAAATAATAAGGTCCATAGATGCATCATGTTTGGCTCATTTCACTATCGGGAACAGCTAACCTGTGCTTTTACTAAACTCAGCGCTACAAAGTATTCAAAGTGCTGTTTTTTCTCCAAGATAATACAATGAGAAGTAAAACGCTAGGTGGAAAATATTTAGCATCAATGGGAATTAATCTTAAATCAGGAATCTAAGATGACTTTTACAACAATTTCTAAAATGCATACATCATAATCGATCAAATAGAATGTCACTGAAAGGTTAATTCATCTGTTCTACTTAACTCTCACAACCCAAAAAGACCACTGAGATCTTCCAGGCAGATGCTCTTGATGCAGCCCACAGCCAAATCAAGGCACTGGGGGGGATAGGGCTTTTGCTGTGGCAGCCCCCTGTCTCTGAGACTCACCCCCCCCCCCCTTGACATTCACTCTGCAAAGTCTGTACAGTCTTTTAAATTCTTCCTGAAAACATACTTTTTCATATTGGCTTTTAATTCGATTTAAATTTGAGACCATCGGAGCAGTTAGGGTGAGATGTCATTTGATTATTTTATCCTATTTGTATTGTCATTGTTACTTATAGTGATCTGCTGATTGCATTTGGTTGCATTGCACTTGTCTGTAGTGATCCATATGTGAAGCACTTTGGTCAATTTTGTGTTGTGTTAAATGTGCTATATAAATAAAACATTGACTCAAAGTGAAACACATTATTCAGATAAATTACACACAGACTGATGGTTTAAAGAGTTACAACTGCTCGCACTGCAGTCACAGAGCGCTAACAGTACACGCTGGACCTTATAACCTTCAGAATTAGGATAATAAAATCTTGTAAAATTAGCATATTACAAAGAATAGAAGTATTAAGTAGGAGAGGTGGTGTGCTCCTTTGAGTACTTTAGAGAAATTGGAAAAGTAATTATTGTGAAGAGATGTAAAAACCAGAGAGAGATGTAAAGACAGGTACTCAGGAAGATTTTGAAAATAAAGGGGATTTTACTGGAGTACATCTTTGAAGCATTACGCAAATATTCTTTAGGAGGTAAATTTGTAACCTTTCTTTTATAACCCTTCATTGCCTCTTAGAAGAAGCATCATGCCCTATACCCACAAATACTTATTTGCCAAAAGCAAACTCACTCAGGTTATTTAGACATGGATGTCCCTAACATTCATCCTGTGGATGTTGTAAACATTTCTTTTCGTCAGAATGACTGGCTATCGTAGGTGTAACCTGACGGGAGATAGACAGAGAGATAAGTCAAAGAGTATCTGTGCAGACACTCATCAGCCTTCTGACTGCGCCTCACTGAGACAGCTTCCTACAGCAAGGCACGCTCCAAAGTTAGAAAGACAGGGAGGAAAGTGAGAGAAAGCTTCCCGTCAGAGGAGTTACATGAAGCAAACGTACAACAACACATGTAGTCATGCAGTGTTTAAAGACAGAGATATGTATTAGTAGAGGTTCCTGGTCACACCATGAACATGTTTTCATTTCATACAAAATTTCTTTATGCTTTATTTGTTCTTCCACTTGTGTTCTTTACCACAATTGTCTCCTATTTTTTTCCTTACGTTGACTAATCAACCTTGAGAAGAATTTTCGTAATTTCCGGGCCATTAATTCAGACTATAATACATCAGTGCTTCAGTCTATGAACAAAAATAAAATTCTTTCCAGACATAAATCTACTCATTATGTATGACAGACTCGATTTGCTGATCAGACTACAGGCTTCTGAATGTGCACAGTCACACTTTGTTTGCTGTGATACTTTTGGCATATGCTAAAATTATCTCACTGATGTCGCTCTATGAATAAAATGCATGATGGGGAATGAATTACCTCAGTAGAAAACAAGCTGACACTCCCCAGGCTCAGCAGATAGGACAGTTATGACAGCGTTTTTACCCTTGGTTAGCAGTCTTTTCTTTTACAGAATTCTAGATGAAGATTTAACCTCGAACCTGTTCAAATAAAAGCCAGAGCTTAACTTTCCAAAACTATTATTGAGAGTTAAAACACTTATCAACATAAGATGACTTCTGTCTGTCATTCACCCTTGTGTAATTGTGTCATATAGCAGAAATAAGGAAACAGAAAGAAAATATCTGCCAAACCAACTTGTAACTAGCTCTTTCTGAAATCTTCTTACATGGCCTCCATGTACTTCAAAGGGGCTATTTTAAGTACAAATCTATTTATGACTCAAATGTTGACATATTAGCAGGGAATAGGTGTGAAACCTTCCATTAATGTTTTAATTATACCATGGGGAATATGTATTCTTAGGTTCTGAATGTCATCCTATTCATTAAGTAAACCATAAAAGCTTTATAAATGTAAAATATACTGGAAATAAAGTTTTAAGTAGGAATTTCCCTATCCAATCTCAAATACTCCATCCGGGTTCCACTCAAGACATTTCAACTGACTGATATCAAACTCAGCAGCTCAATAAGGACCTATTAATAACGTACTGCATGGGATTTTATGTCAGATGATTTGTTAAAAAAATCATCAAAATTTTCTTGACCATATTCTGGAATATTGTATTATAGACTGTACAATCTTTGTAGTTGATTTAAGAAAGCTGTATTTTGTCTAACAATTCAATATAATTTATAATGATGTTTATGCGGGGAAATATTAGACTGCTTTGGCTTCTGCACCTCCCTGTCTATGTGTTGTAACCCCCTTCGAAGTACGCCCATTGTATGATGTTAATTTTTCTAAAATGCTGTATTAGTTTTCACCAGATGTAAAAGTACACACACCTTCCAAAAGATCCATGTTTCTCTGATCAGTCAGCCAAATATTCTCTTTGGGATCGTCAAGATGTTTTTGGAAAATGCAAGATGGGTCTTTGTTTTCTTTTTGGTCAGCGGGGTTTATTTTTCTAGCTCTACCATGGAAGCCATTTTTATCTCTTTCTTATTGTTGAATTGTGAACATTAGCTGAGATCCTAGCTAAACCTATGCAGAGACAGAAAAAGTATGATTCTTTTGAGGGTTTAACAGCTTGTGCTTGCATGTGCTTTCCATCAAGGAAAAACACATAAATAGGCCAGTGAGGCCTATAATTTTCCTAATGAAGTAGTATTTTTGAACAAAATATCCAAATGCATGCAATACAAATTCCTCCACCCTTCCATGTCAGTATTTTATGAAGAGAAAAAGATTTCTGCTTTCCAAAACCTCCACAGGAACCTGCAGTGCCCACACAACTGCCAGTTAACAAGCCCAAACAGGCCCAACTGAGTATCTCAAACGGCAGCCTCAGCACTGCCTGTTAGAAAATCTGCCATCACCGGGTCATTTTTCCACCGTATTTCTGCTTTCATCTTGCCTTCAATTAATAGGCTGGGTGCCTTGACACAACCACTTATTAGGAGGCAGCAGTGGGCAGGCGGAGATCGCTTTGCAAAGACAAACAACTTAATTAGTGCCGGCAAAGCTTTAATAAGTTCGTCTAAAAGTAGTTGGGAAAAGCTGGCGAAAAAAACAACACAAAAAGCACTATAATTATAGCTGGGCAACATTCTGACTCCTGATTTAGCTCCCACAGATTTCACTATACCATCTGTCTTTTGTTTTGAATGTGGCACCAATAAGTACTTACATTAGAGGATTTTCTAACATTTTTTGAATGATCAGTTTATAGTAATGCAGCATTTATCTTTAATGGAGAAGTGCTGTAGAAGACAGCTGTATGGAGCTGATTTGCTCTGCCTTTTTATTGTACACAGTTTTATGCAACTGTATTTCTTTCTTTCTTTGCTAAGAATGAAGTGTGCTTTGTTTCTTGTGTGCTGTCAACGATTTAGCAGTTCTAAAAATGTGCTGTCAGGGAGAGCAAACTGAGATGAAGAGATAAACATTCAACACAACTGACAATTCACCAGTTTTACACACAATTAAATGGGATCTGTAACTATTCAAAACATGGAGAAGCAGCATATCATTCATGAAATGAAATATCTTACCACACTCTAATCATTTCTCTGTCTACACTGTAAATGGAGAATACAACAATCATTTCGCACACCTAAACTTTTGAACTCCTAATATTAAAATAGTACTTGCAATCTCCTGATGACTGATGTTAAATTGTCTAAGTTGCATGCTACAATCACCGCTCAAGACGTTTGTTATTACAGAACTCACTAGAGGGACTATTTTTCCCATCTGGCTGGGAAGGGGGGATATCCAAGAAAATACCCCTACACATATTCATATTAGCTGAGTGAAGTAGATCTAATCAAGAAGATCAATGAGTCCCGACATATGTGAAGCTTTAAGACTACAAATAACTTTTCTTTAGGAAAAAATTTGTATGAGGAGCGGTATAAAAACTAAGCAAGTATTTTACAAATCAGAAGTCTCCTATTTCGAAGGATCGTATGTATTACTGCAGACCACTTAGACAGTGTTCTGACCATGACGTGATACCACAGTTGTATCACAGCTGGGGCTATAAATGTTTTGTCCAGAGATCCTTGATTAAACTTTAATAATCAAACCAGTGATGTTAAGATTGATTTTAGAATTTGTGTTTTATGTGACGAAAGTCACTGACATGATAAAAGTGACACTTGTGTTTAAAAACTGGGCCAAAACTGAGGAGGGAATCCAAAATGTCCCTTCGTCCAGCTCCTTCTGGGGAATTCCAAGGAACTCCTAAGCCAGATGGGAAATATAGTCCCTCTAGTGAGTTCTGGGTCTTCCTCACAGTGGCATGTGTCCAGAAAACTTCCAAAGGGAGGCTCTTATAAACGGTAAATGGACTGCATTTCTATAGCACTTTCCTACTGACCACTAGAGCTGCATTCACCCAACTGCACACATTCATACATCGAGATCCTGAGGTTAAAGGGGGAAGCTGGTCCTACAACCTTCCAAATGCAGGACACATTGCAAACAACTTTTGCTGACTTTGTTTCGATGTGGACTGGTAAAACCTGACTGCTGACTTAGAATGACCTACTAGTAAGTTAAAGCAAATTTCTTATTCATCCAGCAAGATGTGAGGTGAAGGATTAGTCTTTTAACATTCAATATTTACAAGTTAAGATAAATTTCAACACACCATTCTAAAAAAAACTGAAATATAATAGAAACTAATCGTCCACCTCACATCTTGCTGGATGAATTAGAAATTAGCTTTAAAGAAGCTATAAGTAAGATATTTATAGTGACATCAACCTAAATCGCTCTCATTTGTCACCCGAGGTGGAAGTACGATTCCCTATAAACAATCAATCCTCTCCATCAACAATGTCTTAGTCAATTTTTTCTCCTTTCAAACCTAGAGGTACAGCTCAGAACTACTTCTGTTCAGAGTTTAGCCCGTGTTTACTTCCAGGTTCCTGAGCCATATGAGAGTTCCCAGGGTTCCAAAACAGAGCACAGCATTTAGGGTTTTATCTTGGCAAAAGAGCAGCATCCTACAAATATCGAAGCCAGTAAGAGAAGCGGACCAGAAATGAACAAAATGAAACATCATGTGAAAGTAAAAATTCAGTGTTCCATTATCTTACATTTAGGTCATTCTGAGTCAGCTTTCAGATTTTACTCCTAAGTTCAGCCTGCTTTATTCCATTTCCACCTGTTCTCTGACTCACCAACTCTGCGCTTGGCTCTGCTGCTACTGCAGTGAATGGGGCCGTGTTCCCCTACAAACCTGTCCATGTAATGAACGAGGTTGGCCGAAGGACCTCGACCACCAGGTTGTTTATATGAATTGAATTTTCACAGACGTGATTAACCCCACGTTAGGCAAACTGTGTTCAAGCAATCACATAAACTGATATACCACGGGAGAACAATAAAGCGTAATTTTCTGTTGTAACCCACTAACTGAACGATGAGGTAACTTCTTTCACTTTTTAACAAACATTCAACATCTCTATTTCTACAACTACATGGCTGTAAATGTAATGGAGCCAACTGGAATCCGCTGCTCCAGCCCAATATGTGCTCCTAGGGGAAAACTAGTTTAACACGACAACTGCATCCATGTGTGCAGCTTACTGAAACATACGTTTAGTCAGAGCGTCCAAACAACAGCTAATAAAGTCAGGAATTACAACTTTGTTTTCAAATAAAGTTGATAAATGCCTCAGCTCACAATTATGACAAAAATATTAAAACATGCACAGAAATAAATACATTTCAAAATTATGTAATTAATAAATTAAGTTGACAATTCTAATGGGAGATAAATAAGGTAATTATTAAATAGAGTAATCAATAAATAAGATGATTAAAATAAATATTTACCCGTCAGAGGTATTTATGTCTCACTTTATGCTTTAATTACTGCTTAAATGTATTTATTTTCTCTATTTTACTACATTTATTGTACACTTAATTTATTGAGCATGCATTTTATTTCTGTATTTATTTTTAATTGTGTCAAAGTTGGTCCTTCATAGATTATATTTGTGCTGTATTTGTAGAGTGAAATAAAAAAAGTTCACTGTCAATCTTCATTTTATTTATAGAATGCTTTGACTGCGTACACATTACAATCAACTTGTATTCTGAATTATACAGTTTTACTGAAAGGCTTTAAAAATATGCAGAGCTAGTAATTTTAATATTTTGCTGAGTCATTTTTGTTGCTACAATGATAACTGTCTTTATTAGGAATCCACTGTTCTTCAAGTCATTTGCCTTTTGGCTTTTTGCAGAGTAAGCAGAATGGTTAGCCTGTGGAGATAACAAACCCAGATACATTTTTTATTTAAGTGTATAGTATATATGTAATGTATGCCTAGGTATGCACTGCTGTTATGGCAATGCCAACACAGGATGGAGACCCTGAGCCAAGGCCAAGGAAGCAGTAGAGAGACTCAGAAAGAGACGGAGCAGCCATCTGTCCCTCGGAGTTTTGCAGTGCAGCGCTCTGATCATCCAGCTGCCCACGCAAACATACCCGAGCTTCCCCAATACATGCTACTAATAATCACGCATTTAACTGATATATACTTTGAATTTGGAAAACCTGTCACATATGCTGCAAAGCCCATTGAAAAAAGCCTTCCAACTATTTTTTAACATTAAATGTAAACTTAGCTTGAATGTGAACTTTTCCTTGTTTAGCCACTGAAGTAAAATATTTGTTTGTTGCCTCATGAGTCATTTCATCATTGTCCATCTGCACCAAAATTAATGAATACATTCTGTGCACACAAAGTTAGAAAACAATGGAAATAGGAAGGTCTGAAACTTGTAACGTTTGCCCTTTAGTCCTTTAAACAAGAAAGCATAAAAACAAACAATGAAGTTCATTAACCAGATAAATAAATATTTTTAATCGTTTGGCTTTCATTTGTCTCACAGTTGTGATACATGCTTTTTTTTTAGTGTGATGACTGATTTTAGAAAAAGTGTGAGGTCTGCCTCCACACAGTGTTAACAACACATCCCACCGAAGATGCCCACAGGGTCCCTGTTTCTGAACAAACAACCCAACATCCTTCCATAAAAGGGAAAACTGTGGATGCATCAGGGACTTCTGATGATGCTCAGATTAACTGTGTTTGGAAGTTTTTTCACCTAAAAACTTGATCCTAAAAAACACAGCTCTTTAAAAGTCATTATTCTAAATGGTGACATGAGCATTGAGATATAGTTATGTAAAAGAAAATGTGTCCATGCTGCTTCATGTTCTGAATTATTCATTGTTGAGTTGGAATGTGTTAACAGTTCAAATGGATGAAACCAGATAATTTTGCAGATATAAAGAAAGATTATTATTATAATATTATTATTATTATTAACAAATAGGTTCTGATCCTTGCTTTTGTCTTTTTTTTACTGGTCATTTGCAATGCATTTTATTTTATTTTTTTTTAATAACAGAAAACAGAGGAATGTAGCATATATTAAGTATGGATACAGCAGGTATTCCAACAGCAGAATAAGGGTTTAGACTTTTTATTAATCAAAAGATAAAACTTTTCCCATTGCATAAATATTTAATCTTGATTTTCACAGCTACATGGGCTAAGAAAGGTTTGAGGTTTGTCTTGTTGGTAAGACACACTGAACACTTCCTTGGACAAAGGTGGTGGGATACCAAAGGGCAAACTATGTCACTATAGACAATTGCGCTTAACTGCAGTTATATGTTTTCCAATGAGTGAGTGAGTTCATCACTGGGGTGTTACCGTTTAGAATCAGAATCAGCTTTATTTGTTTATACCAGCTGTTCAAATACAGCAATTTAGAGCAATTAGATTCATTGCAGTCTGTATGTTAAATTATCCTATGTGTAATGCATTTTGAAAATAAATGTAATCAGTTGTACAACACTTGATCACTGTGATAAAAACCATAATCAAACCGAGTTCAATTATTAGAAGTTTATGTAATCCACCTGTTAGGGGAGCAGTTCTTGAGACAACGGATATCATCAGAGGAGATGATTGAGATTATCTTCGGTTTGGATTGTTTTGCACCAGTTTATCACCAAGCAAAACTTCAAAGATGCCCTGGCACCTTTGAGTACTCCTAACAAATGTTTCACTCCTATCTGCAAAGTCTAAACAATCAGAAAAGCAGCAGAAAACCTTAAAATAGCTACGAAGACGTACACAAACACGAGGACTCACATTAACAGGAACATAATCACAGACTAGTGTGTGACTTCTTCTAGGATTTCAGCACTTTTTCATCTCTCTCAGATATATTCTGAAGGTTAATGTGATACAAAGGTCGTTCTGCTCATAATAATGCAATATAATATTAAAATGCTGAGAACGCATCAAAGTGCAGGCGTTAACAACTGACCGTTTGATTACACAGCACACCAGACACAGAGACATGACGTAAAGGTCAGTACACGCAAGGACCAGTTACACAACTCCGGAAAATTAGCAGTAACCATCTGAATGATTAAAAATCATTTAGATGTTTACTTCTGTAATGTCATAAAAAAACAAAGAAATGCCGCACTAGAGTCTACAAACATGCAGCAACATATCAGATGCTTGTTAAAGTGAATAAAGGGGTTGGAGCATTGTCCTAATTATTTCACTGTCCAATTCAAGCAAAGATGAAGCATTTTGCTGCATGTAACCTTTTCATCTCGCCTACAGCAACGCTCATCGTCTTTATGGACGCCGGTTCTTCTGGTATGGATTACTGTTAGGTCACTGCCTGCCATTCCTCTTTCATGTTGCCTCTCTATATCCCTTTGTTTAACTCGCCTTCACTTTATCTGTCCTTCTCTGCAGTGTAGGCAGAGGCTTGTCTCCTCAAATTATATTGAAAATGATGTGATCATTCACTGCAGAGAATCTCTCTGACATCTGACAAAACAAGGAAAAGTTTGCCAAGGAGGAAACTGAATCACACTAAAGTCTGAAGTTGCTACAGGTCGGCTGACTCAATGATGTTAAGTTTCAAGCATTTGCACTGTAAAGGGGTTTAAAAAAGACTAAGGTAGTCTCAGAACATTACTATGTGCTCATTTACTGGTTGGTAAGTTTATTAATTGCAAATGTAGCCTGTTTGTAAAGTTTGATATAGCTTTACATATTAGAGTAGTGGTCAATAGGGGGCGCTCCTTTGTTGCCCCATCAAAATTGCTGTAAAAAAGTGTAGACAGTAAAGATAAATTGCAAAATAAAAAGTAATAATCACATCTGTTGTTTTCTAAAATGTGTCTTACCCTTCATCTTTCAGTATTCTTATTCGACTTTGGGTTTATTTTTTTAGTGTAAGCCTCCAAATTGTAATGCTGGACGGACGAGTATGTATGTATGTATCTTTGTGACCTCTATGCTTTCATGTTACTTGATGCCGGTCGCTAATTGATTACTTAAAGATTCTTGATCCAATGAGATTAATTCATCATACCTGTCAATTAAATGCACACCCCTGAATGAAAGAGTGGAGACAATAGCACAGCAACAGACATACTGTCATTTATTTACCAAATTATAACTTCACAAGGCTTTCCCGGTGGATAAAAAGCGAATATAGGAATTTAGACTAGATTTAACAATCCTGCAGCAAGCAAGTGACTGTGGACGGATTTACTATGTACACAAAGTTTATTGTTGTGTGGTAATCTCTGACCTCTAGTGCGGCCTCCCCCCAAAAATGTAATCACCCACAGCTAGGTAGGACTCACGGACTAACTTTCAAACTTAGGTGACATAAAGCCAAATAGCAATTAAATGATCGCTGGAGTTTTTGCGGTAACAAAAAAAAAACTAATCAGTAAATACTCAATATAATTTTCAATACCATGGAAGGTACTGAAAAAACCCCAGCACATAAAGGTGCTGGGTTCTTTTCTATTGAAGACACAAACAACATAATCACCTACAATATGAAAATATTGTCTTTGTCCTTACTGTTGCAAAACCAACACATTGTCGGCAAGTCGGCAACCATTTAGATAAAGAACATTTTTTTAACGTAGAAAAACCACTTGCTAGAAATGGAAATATCTGTGATGAAGTATTTACCTTTATCTTTAACTTTTAGTTCTTGTTTCAAGAGTAATTTCTTACTAAAGAAGTCTACAAAAAAAGAAGACCGCTTCTCCGGGGTAAAGAACATGGGAGGACACCAAATGGATGTAGTTAATTCTTTACAACTTGGATTAAATAGTTTGACAAATCACTGAAAACCAGCTTCCCCAACACTGTAAATGATGATCCGATCATTCTTCATCAGGCGACTTTAATTTCACCTTTTATGTGTGGTGGTCACACAGAATCGGCGGGGTAAGTTGTCATACCCTTTAGCCTCCTGCTATTTTCAGTCTTCAAAAAGTGTTTGTCAACATTGAAATATGTCGCACATATAAAATTTGTTCGAAAAACACAGTTAAAGTTGCATATTTCAAACTACATTACTACTGAACAGAGTATTGAAGCCATCAATAAGATAGTAATAATCTCATAGTTAAACTGATACTTTTATCTTACACTGTCATGCATGTTTAATAAACACAATAAACATCAGTGTTTGGTCTTCAAGACGCCAGTGCTACTCTACTTCGTGTCCAACACTCTGCAGTAAAGCTTGCATAAGCGTTTAATGCCATACTTTGACTCTTTCTTTTCATTTGCCTCATAAGCAAAATGCCTCCAAACAGCATTTTGGTATTTGCCTTTGCAACTAAAGAGGATTTTAAAGGCTCCTTTCTGGATGAATTTGCCATGTTTAGGAATTTAAAACTCCCAGCATTGATTCACTGTTATGGCTCTTAGCCATCATTTGTTGGGACAGCCTAAGGGAGGGCAGAGGTTAAACATGTGTGTGTCTGCAGTACTGCTGCGTGCAAATGTGTGCCAACTTGGTGAGACCAGAACAACTCGGTCCAAATTGACTTTCATGAAAATGAGTATCACAAATTTATTTTTACATTTGCTTATGTCTATATATTCACTATTTTGGTAACTGGAAGACACTGTAAATTTTAATCTTTCACCCCAATACAGATGCAGTGCATTAAGCACAGGCGTGTCACAAATAAGACACATTCTTTGTATAAATGAAAGGACTTAATGCTCTTCATTTCTTCATGTTTGGACCTAAGTAAAAAGCATTTTCAGGTATGCCAGCATACATGGCAAGATAGGAGATGATAAACCTGTGAAAGCAGCTTAAAAGGTTTGTTGCCCTACTTTATGATGGTAAAGCGGTTTCTTTGCAGGCATTTGATGAAGCTATAAATCTGCTTGCTAGACACTTCAGTTATCATAAAAAGGAAATGTATAACCCTTAACAATGTCAGTGCTGAGGGATATTGTACCTTATAGGTGTCGTAAACGGTGGTAAAATGCACCCCTGTAGAAAACTCTATTGTATAATCAAATTTATTTGTAAAAACTAATCAATATATGAAACAATATATATATATATATATATATATGTCAATGATTAATATCCTATTGCAATGGCATTGCACACTGTAGAAAAACTGTTTGAATGATTTAAGAGTAACAAACACTCTTATTTGTATGTTTTAAAAAGTATTAAAAATAATAACTAAAGCTTTCCACGAAAATAAAGAGGAGCAAGTATCCATAGTTCTTTCCTGACATGTTAAAAAATGAGGAAAATAAAAAAAACACAAAAGTAATTGTTATCTGCATACCATTCCAGTTTTTTTTTCCTTTACAGCTCAGTTTGGCTTCTTGTGATTTTCCTCCAGGCTAACAACGAATGTGTTGCTCCATGTGTAATGCTGTATGCATGACTAGGTGTAAGGATAATGCAAGCTAGCCAGGCATCCTTGAGTGATGACTCTCATTCTTATTGGGGTCTTTTTAGCAGTGGCTGCATGTCATTATGTAAATGACTTGCTGATGAGAAAGAGGCAGGAGCAGCCATGATGCTCATTTCTCCAGACTGTAAAATTGGCTTCAGGGACTAGTGACGGATTGGTACTATATTTAGCACTAATCATAACAAAGCTATCGTCTCTATTCTTTCTTAAATCCAAACAACTTAGCCATTGCTTCATCTTTTTAACCCCAAGAATAAGAAAGTACTCCTCTCTTGAACACAAATGTGAACACCCTTATACATTAAACTAGTAGGTTTGACATTTATACTTCAGAGAATCATGTGACTTTAACCATCTGTGATTTTCTACTGCTCACTCAACTCTGTTGGTTTTGATCTGAACATATTACTACTGCATATCCTGTCTTTATTATTCATGAAGAAGTGAGCTCTCTCTGAGAAATTGTACAAACGCCTGGGTTCTATGCTTTGTCTTGCATATTCTAGCAAAAGCCAAGTTCATTGGTCATTTATAAAGACACCAAGTTTAGATAGGAAACTGCCTAAAAACTACATATTTGAATCAAATAGAAGTATTGTTTTGTCAGTAGCTATATATAAAATGCCAATGATTGCATCACTTATAAACAGCATTATTAAATTTACTCAATTCTAAACTGAAAGCAAATACAAGATATCCAAATTATTGTACTGTTTGTGATCTTGTTGTATAATATTTAGCGGTTTTGGCAGTGATATTTCTTTTCAGAGTGATGAATGCAAGATACTTCATGTAGTGAAGTGATTTTATGCTGTTAATTTAAGGCCTGCAGATGAGTGTTTTGAATTAGACACAATGTGTTTCTATGATTAACACTATCATTTTCAAGTGAAAAGGGAACTAGGCAAAAACAATGAGTTCAGAAAACCCTCCACGGGGCCCCCACCACCTTTAAATTGTTTATGTGGTCGCATTTTGCATACCTGATAGAAGAAAGAGTGATAGACATAGATAAGAATCATTGTAAGCACTCTTGGAGTATAGCGACTGGCTAGCTGTTCGCTGCTACAATGCTAAAGTTAGCAAGTACTTTATAGTTAGGATTAGGGTATAGTTATTGTTAGACTGGAAGATTAAGTTGCCATTTTTATTTGAGTCTGGACTGCATTTGTTTGTTTACAGTTATGTAATTAAGTTGTGGAAATGGGAAATCTAAATGCAGACACCAGGCTGAATGTAGGTATAAATAAAATGAATTTTAATGATAAACACTTGCTTAAACATTACAATACAAACTCCAAATCAAGTCCAGAGATGCGAACTGGGCTAAGAAACATACAGAGCACACCAAGAACCAGGACTGAACCAAATTAACTTGGAAGACTACTGGACAAAATAGATATAGCTGTGAAACCAGGAAACAAAGCAAAACAAAACATCATTCAAGGAAAGATCAAAATAACAGCAAAAAATTAAAAAATAAAATAGCAAAAAGGGACAATGAAGCTGGTTTGAAGATGAAAACAGGATGTAAATAGAACACATCACTAAAAGAACCCAACAACCAAACCAAAGGTTAAGCAAAGACAGAAACTAAACACAACAAATCATATTATTAAATAACAAACAATATAGTTTAAGTACAATGGGCCTTCAAAAACAAAATACAAAGTCACTAGTTCAAAATTGTATATTATTTTACTAATCAAACTTAAGCTGGAAAATTCTACACTGAACAGAGAGTTATTAAAACATACATTGAGATTTGTGAAACCTTGATTCATTTTATAGAAACATGGAAAACGTTTTAAATGGATTAGACAAGTAAAACGTTTACTTTTTTATTTAAAAAATGAATAAATGGGTAGTTTAAATCTTTCAAAAATATTTTTGAAAAAATTATTTTGTTCCAATGTTGTGAACCCAATGTTGTCCATCTTCTCATTTCATGAGTCACATGTATCTTTACACGTCTACTCCCCAGTTATAAAAATAGTCTGAGCTAATTATAACCATGAGATCAATCTGCTCAGTAGTGTTACAAGGTATCAGTGCGTTTATTCTCTAGAGTGCAGAGTCACAGCCGGGTGACTTTAGTGAAGCCAGTCAGAGTATAACTAATTAGAAGTGACTTTTTTAACACTTCAGTTTTCATCAACATTCAAGTCCCCTTTAAAGCTCAAAGCTATATGAACAGATCAATCTTACATTTCTGGGAGAAAGCATTTTTTTACTGACAAGCACAGGTTCTTTTCTTGCAATGGACCTACATCAAGGATAAACCAAATAATTGTTTTCCTTTAGCAATGCCTTCAATCTATTCATTATTTGCACACAAGGAGATACCCTGATTTTTTTATGCAAAATAAAGAGTAATTCACATGTTGGGTTTCATACAGGGAAATATAAATTATGTAATTGTACAGTGAGGAGTGCAAGTGCTGACTGTGTCCTTCCCACATAAAACAATGTTACTTTGTGTGCAGCTTAAATTTAGACCATTTAATTTTTTCAATGCAGAAAACACACAACAAAACGCATCAAGTATTTGTGACTATTTTTACCTTATCATTTTATAATAGATTAAGGTTAATAATGCTATTTTCACTGTTTTATCTTTTTGCCATTTACCTTGTACCTAATAGTCCATTGGGTCAGTTCAGAGTCCTATTTTCCAGGGATGTGATTCTTATTTTCACGGGTGCAGAGCTCTTGTTGGATGAAACACTGATACAAGCTGAAGTGATGCACTACCTGTAACCTGCTTGTGAAATCAGCTACAGGACTGGATCAGATCAGGAAGCGGATAATCTTGTTAACTACTCGCTGCACGTTATGGGAGGGCACGGCGTGCCTGCTGATAGACAACACAATGTTGTCAAGATTTGAGCCAATAAGATCAGATGCAACTTATGGTCGCTTCTGCCTTTCAGATGTTTTTACCTTTCGGGTGTTTTGTACCCTGCTCATTGCATCAGGAAAAGTCAATAACTAACAATTAAAGTTAAAGGTCGACCAAACAAAATCATTTGTGCTTCAAATCAAAAGTTTTTTGTTTTGTTTTGTCTGCAAATCTGCTTTTAGCACCCTGTTTTCAAATAACATTTCAGATTTCAGAACGCTTTTGCCATTATGCCTTAGGTTAGAAGAGGTTAGGAAACTAGAAGGAAGCAATCTGCTCCTTGCTAAAAACCCAAGGCCATCATTTGGCCCTATCATCATCACCACAGAGGCCTGCTGGCCCGACTCCCAGACCTGGTCTGTTCCAGCCAGATATCCTGTTTGTTGCTTCCATGCCCTCCTCTTGCTACTTCCAATATTTGTTATAGTATATTGAGTAATGTACTTTAGAGGTATTTATCTGAGTGCCAAAAATGTACGCTTTTTTATGAGAAACAGACAAATGTTATTAGATATTTGCTTAGAACCACTGGCACTTACACAAAAAATAAGCTTTTTTAAAATTTTAGTAGTGTCTTATCTTTTCAAATTGAACAAACAAAAGAGAAACTCATAGCTCCTGAAGAATGTGTCAACTATAGCAAGATGTTAAGTCCCTTTCTATTGTTTCTTCACAATCTGCTGAATTTATCTATAGAGGGGTGGGTTTCTGCACCTCCACCATCAATTTTAGCTGTGCAGGGGATGATGCCTCAAATACTTTAATTAGCTTATTTATGACAAGAGGATCCAGGGGAATGTTTTCCTTCGCTTCTGTAGACCACCACCAAATGTGCCATTAAGTGTAAGACTTTACCCTGGACAAGGATCTTTGTGTATATCTTTGTAAGTGCATTCACATGCAAAAATAATAAATCTGTGGGATTCTTTTACTGATCACTCTGAGTTGGTCACACTACTTCCCTGAAAGCCTGAAGTTGTTACACATAATACTGTGAATATTGTAAAATTATATTATTGACTGTGAGCAACTGCTTGCATCTATCCCCTTCTTCTCTTGCTCCCGTATCACCACTAAATACAAAACCCTATTAAATGCAAGCCCTACCTTGTTGACTGTCTCAGATATAATTTGAAATGCAACTATAGCCTTGAGATTTAACAACTTTTCTAAAAAAAAACCAGACGCACTGTTTTTAGTTTTCCATGCTTCTCACCAGCTTGGAGCCCTAGTCCATGGGGAGGGCAGTGCATATTGACTGTGTTCTTGACACAGCCCAGATGATCTCTTCAAAACCAAGAAGAGATGATCTTTATTTTCCCAGTGCAGTCACAGTCTTGTTTGATGGAGGCCTTGCAGATGGTGAAAGCACCAGACAATTCAGAACTGTCCTTCAAGTGAAATGAACTCACATGATTTGGACTGCATTAAGTGCAACACTACAGTGCCCACCTAGCAAATGCTTTACATGTGGCGGCGGTGATACTGTAACCTGTCCTCACAGTAGACTATTTGAAATGCTTCGTCTTTTCTCTTTTTAAAAACTTTAATCTGACACGCATGTCTCTAATCTCAACCTGCCTTCTATTGGCCTGGTGGATGATTTTTTATTTTATTTTTTTTGTTGTTATGTGCCACTTTGACATGCGTAACCACAATTACGGGGGATTATATTCAGATGAGATAATCTTCTGGAGTGCATATTCGAAAGTAAATTGCATTAATCCAAAGTGTGCAGGTATCAGAAAATCCCTCTGTATTTTTCAGAGTTTGGATCCACACAATTATTTTAATGAATTAATTCAGGTCTATAATTAGATCATTATAATCAGCTTTGATCAACCTCAACGACCTCTGATAAATCTGAAGCAAAACAGCTCGACAAGCAATTATCGTTTGGCTCTAAAACAGGTTTGGTGTTTCATACTGATTAAAACTAAAATAATATAACTTTGTAAAATCTGTTGTTATTTGGAGAAATGTACCATTTTAAAATGCTCTCGTTTTAACACCTGCAGTGAAACATTCACCTCAACAGATTCATATTTGTCTTGCTTATCTCTGTGACGAAGCACACACAGCAGATGTGAACATTGATCTGCAGAACTGTCATTCTCAGGACACTTCATGTGGCCTCAAAGTAAACTCCTATTTACGCAGGCGGCAGTATTTCAAAACATATGGACTCCAGGACATTGTTAGAGTGTTGTTGGCCCGTGTTATCTAAATGCTTCATAGCACAAGGAAACGATTCTGACTAGAAAAGACAGCGCGAGGAGGGGCTCTACGTTTGCTACACTATGATATGGAAGTAGGGTGTGTTTTTTTTTTCTCTGTGCTTCCCTCACCTCACTTTCTGATTGGCTGCCAATTGGTGCCAATGTCATTATGTAAATGACATTGGCACCATCAATTTTTGGAGAATTTAAGGATTTTAAGTGCGGTTTATAATCACAAAATACGGTACACTGTTTTACTGTAACAAATATTACTATATCAATTATACAGCCTGGAGATTTTGTAAGCCAGTAGGTTTAAACTTTTTTCATTCCTTGTTTGTTAGTAATGTTGGAAAATCATGTTCTTCAGAAATGACAAAGACAGAGATTTTGAATATAATAAAGATATTTGATAGAAAAATAGCTGGATGGAATAGTTAGAGAAAAATGAAAAGCTTGTTCTTTGGCCCTATAAATTAACAAGTAGAGCGAGCACGTTGAAATCTCAACTGAGGACACCTCGCAAAGCCTTTCACCTCAGAAGACACAGCTGTGTGGATTATGAATGCATTAGAGCTTTTATGGTGGGAACACGTCGGCAATGATGACGTCAGATAGAAAACATATTATTTCTAATCCAAGAAATGACCACTGCACAATGAAAACCTGGGCTTTATCAGAACACATGGTGGATGCATTTTATCACTACGTTATTACTGTAATAACAAAACAGACCTGTAAGATTCACTGAAAACAAGACAAACCAATACCTAGAGCTATAAGACACTGCTCAAAGCCATGCTGGGTCACTCAGGAAACAAAGCTAACAGGGGTGGATCCTTGGTCTCAAAGCAATCAGCACACAAGTGAGAGATGGAGTGCAGCAGATCCCTGACGCCACTCAGAGACAGCTTCCTCCAGGCATGATCATCAGATCTGCGTCACTGCCAGGAAAGAATCTGACAGGGAACGATTGCATCCCTCCGTCATCGAAAATACATCACATCCTTGCCAAATGCGTTGGTTAAATCCGGCAAACCTCCCGATATGGAACAGAACTTGTAAACATTTGTTGTTGTAATTTGTGCTACCCTTCCTGACAGTAAATCCTTACACACGGTAGCATAATAGCTCAGTGAGACAATTAAATTAGCCTAATTTATTTAGAGTTCCTAATACTGCAAAGTGACAAGAAAAACACTAATTGACTGATGACCTGTCCTGAGCCTTCAAAGCCTTTTCTCAGCTGAGAACAGGCTCCAGAACGGCTCCCAGCCACAGGTTACTGAACGGGATTAAACAGTTCAAAAAAAGGATAGATCAAGGAAAAAGAAACTATCTTCATGTTGAATGAATGTCTTAGGAGAGAGGTTTATTCAGAGGCAGACAAATACCGGATAATATGTAAACATGTTATGCTCAAAATCTTTTTTGAGTAATTTACCAAAGCACAAGTTTTATATTATATATAATACAGTGCCTTGCAAAATTAGTCATACTCCATTCAGTTTTTGCACATTTTGTCACACTACAACCACAAACTTCTGAGTATTTTATTGCCGGTAATTAATCTTCCTATATATTCAGGTTTTCTGTGGAGGCCTCTCAAGTGTGGTAAAGAACATTAGGCAACAAACATTAGGCATCACGAAACATCACGCAGTACAGGTCAGGGATAACATGGAGAGGTTTAAAACAGGATTAGGTTATAAAGCAATAATAATAATAATAATAATAATAATAATAATAATAATAATAATAATAATAATAATAATAATAATAATAATAATAAAAAATTCAGAATGGCACAGTTATAAACTATGGTTACATGATATCAGTAACTTATGCAAATGAAATGATATTGAATATTGCAATAATAATATTATTTGCAACAATCTACTTTTTCTTCACTACTCTTTTTCTTACGTCTGATTACAAATCTGTCAACATCTAAGCTAGGTATGGCCATCTCCTGCAGAGCACTCCATCAAATGTTAATACTGAAGCCAATAAATATTGTATGCCCAACACCGCTTATGATATTATTGTTTCATATACTGTTATACCACTGACCAATGTATGTGTAACATACTGTGCAGCCGGAATGCCAACCTATTGAGAGATCCACAGGTAGGGCCGGTAGGGCCGGTAGGGCCGGTTGGGCCGGTAGGGCCGCGGCCCTACCTACTTTTGATGATCAAACGTGTAAAATAATATATATAAATAAAATTAAATTATTCAATAGCTATTTTTTCAAATGCACAGTAGTCTATGGCAGCAGCATCATTCTCCAATGAGAAAGTGCTAAATCATCCCATATAAAAATGTATTGGCTGATTGTGTCATGTGATGTAAACAAAAGTTTTCCCACCTCAGCGCTGCTTATGACCGCTACTTCGTTTGCTTCGTTAGCTTAGTTAGCTTTAAGGCTGTGTCCACTGCAAGTGCTGAGAGGTGTTTCTCGTCCCTCCGTCATATCAAGACCTATCTGAGATCAACAATGACCCAGAAAAGACTAAATGCCTTGATGTGTGCCCACACACAGAGGGATCTTTTGACCACAGTGGATGCTTTGAGGATAGCCAGGGACTTCATCCAGCATAATGACAGACGGAGAAACTTTTTCGGGACTATTTAAAGCAGGGGTGAGTTTGACTTTTCTTTTTAAAGTATTTTTATTCTGTAAATATTGTGTTAGCTGTAATATAATGATTGTAAGTGGAAATAAATCCGGGGCGTGTTTGCTGGAACGTCAGAAAAAAAGTTAAATAAAAATTTGGTGCCGATTTTAATTATAACATGGCAGACACATTTATCATGCTCAGGGACCACAGCCTATGAGAAAGCAATAAATTCTGGTATCTAAAAATGGATTGGCTTGTCTTGTGTCATGTGACGCAAATCAGTTGAGTGATCAAGGGGATGCTGATGTTTTATGTGTATATGTGATGGGGTAGTGGTATTGTGAGTATTGCCTGATGGTCCCGACCAATTTGAAATGCGTTCCGCGGTCCATGAAGCAACTATTAGTAATGGATTCCACAAACTAGGCAAACTTAAGAACTGGTAAGGAAAAAAACAATTGCAGAAGGAAGATCTATTTGCACATTAGGAGTCATGTGCAAGAAGGTGCTCTGCTCAAATGAGACCAAGACTAAACATTCTGGATTACATCCAAAAATCTATGTGTAGCGGAAAACTAAAACTGCACATTGCTCCCAACACATCACCCCCGTGATGACAAAATGGTAGTGACAGCATCATGTAGTGGGGATTCTTTTTTCAGCGGGGACAGGGAAGCTAGTCAGAGTCAATCTCAGGGTAGATGGACCTCCATCCTGACGGAGCTTGAACTATTCAGCAAGAGGATGTGCAAAAACAATCACTTGGTGTGCAAATCTTTTAGTGACAGCCCTCAAAGACTACACGGCAGTAATTACAGCAGAAGGTTATTTTACAGTATATTGAGTCTTGAGGCCATAGACATATGCAAGACACACTTTTCAGATTTTTAATTGTAAAACATGTTCCTCCACTTGACTTGACAGTTCTTTCTTGATATATCCTCCAAAATAAAAATGCATTTAGGTTTGTGATTGTAACTTGACAAAACATCAACAATTTCAAAGGTATAGATGCTTTCACAATAAGGGCTGTAGAAATTTTACATTTTAAACACCTTGCAAGATTTTAGCATAAAATAAAACCTGGCAGCTTGATTGGTTTCATCTGATACTGGATCCTAATGATTATACCATTAAATCTTCTACTAATTATTACCTCCTGATCCTCCCTTGACCACAGGCTACTCACAGTATCTCCTCAAACGGTGAGCCAGGGTCCTAATGACACCATGTGCAGTTCTGCTGATGAGATTAGACCAGGTGTCAATGGTGTGGAGGACAGAACTGCCTCCATTGTGATTAATGAAGCATCTACAAACTCCTCTCTGGGCATCCATTGATTAAATGGCTTTTCTTGCGCCGAATTAATCTGCCAGCCAATATACGAGACTTATGCCTCGTGCTTTGCTCATATCTGCAGTTTGGGGCAACTGTGAAACGGCTGGCTGACACATGGAGCCCAAGAGGGGAGTATATCTGTAAGCTTCACAGGGATGAAGCCTGAGTAGAATGGCATAAATCCAAGAAAAGTTATTTGCACATACAGTATATATATGGCATATATTAAATACCTGAACAAAATCAGCAAAATGACAATAAAAGTGCTCATAAATCTGGACAAGGTGGATCTTTAGGGATTCTAGTAGACTGCAGCGAGGACAAGCAGGGTGGAAATGCTTGCATATGTGATACAAAATGCTTGAGTGCAACAGTGTTAAATCAGATATATACAAGTTATCTACTAGGAGCTTCTGAACATGGAGATACGTAAAGTAGAGAGTGTGTACGTCCTGTTGGCTTTGCCACATCACTTTGTCTGCACAGTTTAGCTTCACAAGGACAGGAAAAGCTAACACAACATGATTCATTGATGCTAATACCGGAGCCCAGATTCACGCCATCCCCTTCTACTCCACCACATTTCTGCCTGTCTTTATTGTCTGTTAATGGTGAAATTCAGGTCTACCACCAGCAAAGTGACAGGCAAATTTAAGCATAAGAAATAAATGATGTGCACTTATTCAAAATAACATACTCAGTGTGCAATAAAATGTGCAACTGAGTAAGGTAATTCAAAAAAGGTGTAACACATGCATGTATATTTTGCATGCAAAATAGTTGTAAACAATTCACAAGGAACGTAAAAACTGCAGATAACAACAGGAATGTAAAGAACTTGTTGAGCTTGTCAGGAGCAGTAATGACTATAAAGTCTAACAGCAGCTGGGAAGAAGGATGTGCAATATTGCTCCTTTGTGCATTAAGGATGCAGCAGTCTGACACTAAAGGAGCTCTCCAATTCTTCAACAACTTCACGCATGGGAATGGAGAAACTGCTTCATAGTGATGTTATTTTTGCCAGAGTTTTTTCTGTCTCCACCAGCACTGGGTCGCTACCATCCCTGATGAGCTTAGCTTCTTTCTATCAGCTGTAGATAAACTCCTTCTGTAACAAACTACAGCATGGAAGTTGACTGGTGACCCTTTCTGTAAAAAGCATCAGTGTTGTGACTCCTGTCCAGTTTGTTGTTCAGGTGAACACTCAGATACCTATAAGAGTCCCCTGTCTCAACATAAGTTCCTTGTTAGTGGGTTGAGTCTGTGCCTTTGGAAATCCACCACCAACTCCTCCACCAACCGTCAGCACAGTTGCCTGTGGGGCCCCTGTACTGCAGACCAGCCCATCAGAGACACAGCCCTGTTATTCCAGTATCTAGTAGGACACTCCTGACAACTCAAGTTTGTCCCTCAGATGTCCCACCTGGATGGTTATAAAAACATTGAAGAAATCAAAGAGCATGGTCTTCACAGTGCTTCCAGGCTTCTCCAGGTGGGTCTAAGCTGAATGCAGGAGGTAGATGATAGCATCACACACCCCAATATCAGGCTGGTGGGTAAACTGCAGTGGATCTGACAGAGACCTCACCAGGGAGCGAAGATGGTTGAGGACCAACTTCTCTTGGGTCTTCATTGTGGTCACTATTACTGGCTTGTAACTACCAAGATCTTTCAAATGGTACCACACAGGAGCTCTTCAACAGGTGTGGGAGTTTCCCAAGCTTCAGGCGCATGTTGAACATGTATGCCATGATGCTACGCAGTTGATCTGAGCAGCACCTCAGGAGCTTGGAGCTAATGCCATGCAGACTTGCAAACTTGCAGTCTTTCGCGTCTTGATGTTCCATAACTTGCTCCTAACTTGAAGTGTTTAAAGGGACAGGGGGGTTGTGAAAAGGAGGGAGGGCATGGGGTGGAGTTCTCTGAAATGGAGGGGTGGAGGAGAGCTGAGAGCTAAGAGATTTGGAGTAAAGGGGAGAAAAGCCAGCAGTCATCAAGAATAAAGGGGGCTACAACAGGGGAGACTGGGCTGAATTGAGGGTTAATTGTCTGATCAAACCTGTTAAAGTACTGGTTCAGATCATTCACCCATCCTAAATCTCCTATAGCCTGGGAGTTTGGTTTATGACCTCCAATTATTTTTCATACTCTTCCAAACCCCACTGATTTTGTTCTGTTGCAGCTGGTCCTCTATCTTCTCTCTGTAGACGTTTTTTTTCCATCCCTGATCTTCCTTCTCAGTTCCTTCAACAAATGTCTCAACTCATCCTTGTTTCGTGATCTTCCTGGTCTTCCTCTCCTCTATTTCAGGGCTGATCCAGTCTGTGGAGCTGCCGATGTCCTTGTGATGAGGAGCACAGAGTGCTTCCCTTTCAGTGAGCTGTGACGCTCAGTGATGTTTTCTCAGCGTCTTCAGTATCCTCAGACCATATCTTTACTGTGGGTGTCACTGCTTGTTCTCTGTGTATAAAGGGCTAATACACAGGCTGGAGATGAACCAGGTTGGGATCTGAACACCAATAAGTTCAGTTTTTTATTGTCTCACGTTGAACAGGTAACATACTGGGTGAAGGTGGGGACAGCGGAGGCCTTGGAGACATGATTCAAATCTCTGAACATAAAAAGGCCTGGGGATATTGTGTTGTGAGTCTAGTGGTCACAGTGTGGAGGACATTGTAGGCTGCAACAGCTTTAGCTAAGGTGGGGGGACATGCATAAAGTGCGTAGATAATATACATGCTAACAGCTAACAGCTCAATGTCCTTACTGCAGAGCAACTCTTTGAGTTAGGTGCCCAGAGTTACACCATCTATCATCCACAAACACAGCCACACACCCTCTTCTAATCTTACCACTCTCCTTGTTTCTGCCAGCACGCAGTAAATGAAAACTGTCCATGTTTATGTGTGTCTCTAGAGTTAGCCCCCTCTCAGCATGACCAAACTGCTCTCTCTTTAAGCAAGTTGATGCTGGGTTAAGGCTCCCAAATCATCCAGTTTGTTGTCAAGGGATCTCATATTTTCCAAGATGATGGACGTGCTGATGCATCTGTACCTTCCCTTATGGTATCAACACCTGATGCCAGCACGGGTCCCTAACCCTCTTTCTTCTCAGCTTGCAGGGAAACTTCAGCCGGTCAGTGGGAGGTGGCACAGCAGAGCTAACAGATGATCTCTCGTGTAAACAACAGGAGCGTGACCGCTCACGCGGTCTCCAAACACAAGTGCCATAAAAAAGATAATAAAAAACAAAGTTGTCCACAAAACTGTCAATTCCACTGTGTGTACAAGTAGGGCAGAAAAAAACTGTAACAGAAACCCACAACACGTCCACAAAATAGATTTAACAAAGAAATACTCTGAACTGCTGAAATAGTAGATAGCAGATGTGTCTCAAAAATTAAGAGAATTGCCTGTGGCTGCACGGTTTTAGTGGTATGTCATTATTACTAGGATCACTACAAAGAAAATGCATAAACTTCAGCATTATTTTAGTTGAAGCACCACAACTAAGAAAGTTTTTTTTAATCTAATTTCTAATTTGCTTTCTTTGCAAAGCATGCCGTGGTGTAATGAAAAGCCCATGAGATGCTGCTGATACATTCAATAAAGCTTTCTTTTTACAGAACCTAGAACCACTCAGGTATTCTTCTATAAATCAATGTTAGTTCTGTGATAACTGACACTGACCATGGGACTGTGAATGTGAATTATGGCAAATCCATTACCTGCTTTAAAAACTGCATACAAGATTCATTACAGACCTAATCTATTATTTAAACAACAATGATGATACCAATTTGGGGGTAATTTTAGCAGCTGAGTGATACACTTTTTGGGAATGGGATATTCTGTAGGAAAATTAGAAGCCTGTGGAGGCCAAAAGCTTGCAGAAAAACTGCCACGGACATGGCAGGTGGTTCTGGCTTTAATGGACTGCTTCCCTGAAATAATTTGCTGACCGGGTGTTTGCCAACATTGGCAGGGTCAGGTGTGGTTTTCGCAATGCAAGTCCCTGCTTGTGTCCCATTCATGTCCATGATGAAGGGCAGCTGGCATCTTGTGATCCTTTCAGTGATTTCAGTGATTCAGTTAAGGAATCACTGAAATCACTGAAAGAGAGAACTGTAGAGCACAGCTTTTACCTTTACCATGTGTATCTATTAGGAATTACAGCATCTCGAAAAACTATCATACCTTATTTAGATTCTGTCACATCAGCAAAAGCTAGAGTGTTTTTAATTGGGACTTTATGTGTAACGTATGTATAACTTGTTTTTTTAACAGGTAAAAATTTTAAGTGTACCATACATTTGTAAGCACCACCTCTCTTTCTTAAAGCCCATTGAAACCAATTACCTGTAGAAGTTACCTAATTTGTAAACAGATTCCAGTCTTGGTAAAATTTCAGCTGTACTTTGAAGGGCTCTGAGGTTTGTTAGAGAATGTCAATGAACAAACAGCAACAAAAGACTTAAAAGCACTGCAGCCAGGACAGCCACTGATGTGTGGACAGTTTAACAGCACCAGTAGGCTGTCAAACAATCTTCGACTATCTCATGGAGAATTCAAGAAACTCATGGTAACTCTAGTGAGGGTGCAAAGATCCATAGCACAGCTGGGAAATTTTGTTGACAAGACAAATGCTTGTTGTGCACTAATATCTCCTTTATGGAAGAGTGGCAAGAAAAAAGCCATTTTGGACATTAAACTTTAGAAGGTCATGTATAAAGTTTTCTGGAAACCATGCATGGGGGAAGCAACCCTGGTGTTCTGGTCAGAATAAAACTAAATTCAATTAATTGCCCTATGTGCAAATTGTTTGAGATGTGGAAAAGTAACTGCATGTCACTTTAAATCACCTTAATATTTAAGGACACCTAAATATTTAGGTTAAATCACCTAAATATTTTTTCAAGCATGCAGTTCGCATTGCTGTCGGGAAAGAATAGATACCAAGTTAACGCTTCTGGAGTTTTGCTATTTTTTAAGTCAGAACATTGAAAAAAAATTAAACTAAAGCAAACATCTATCATTCAAAAGTGAGGATAGGACAATAAAACTGACACAGCTGTGCAGGACTCCATAAATAGTACATACAATATCTAATTAGATGAACAGATGTGTCCTTGTGAAGAAACATTCCCATGTAACTCACTATTTCACAATAACAAAATTAAGTAACGGAAAAAAAAAATGTCTGCATATATATTGAAGAAAAGAAGATAATCCCATACGTTGTATAAAAAGCGTCTTTTTTTCTCCATGTCTGACATTAAATCAGACTAAACAAAATGGCAGACAGCAATAGATCTTGTTATATATTTTCTATTTACTTTCTTCAAACTCAGGTTATGTACTCAGTATGTATTGCAGAATTGCCTTTCAAACAGTATGATATAGCTCAGTCGTTTTGGGTGCCCTTCCACAAGCATCTCACTGCTTGAATTTTGGCCCATTCCTCCTGACTAAAGTGGTGGACTCATCAATTCGTAAGATCCAGTATATATATATATATATATATATATATATATATATATATATATATATATATATATATATATATATATATATATATATATATATACAAAATGCCCTATCCTTATTATGCTATCTATTATTTGAAGTGCACCAGCCTCCCATGCAGCAAAGCTACCACACACGACGATGCTGTGACTCCATACTTCACAGTTGGGATTATCTTCCCAGACTTGCAAGCTTTCCCCGTTTTCCTCCAATTGTAAAAATGATCGTGACAGCCAAACACATCAATTTTAGTATCATCAGAGCACAAGACTAGTCTCCAACAATGAAGGACCTTTGTCTCAGAGTGAATTTGCAAATCACAATCTGCCTTTTGCCTCTCTGAATGGCCTTTCAGCGAATGCAGCTACCAGCGTGCAGGTCTTGTTTGACAGTGAAAAATTATGCTCTCTAACCAACTTCAGCTTTTGCTCTGGGGTTGATTCCCACGTCAAAAGCACGTTCATCTCTGGGAAACAGACCATGTCTGGAAAGTTCTGATGGCTGAACATTCTCATGATTTTTAAACTTGTATATAATTATTTGCACAGATGGATGTTGCAACAATGTCACACAAGGCGGAAATGTGTTTGAGGTGTGCTTTAAATGAATATATCCACAAGTGTGTCTCCAATTAACACACACTGTGAAATTTGAATTAACAAAATTAACAGAATATTTAAGACATAACATAATCAAAACATCATTTTCAAAAGCTGCATATTACAAAAGGTGTTTGCAAACCTCTGAATTGGAAGAAAGTAGGAAAATATCTATTTTATTATTTTGTCATTTAGTAGATAGAAATAACTTTGGTTATTCCAACTGACCTAAAACATGCAACTTTTAACCTGATTTAATGCCAGACAGTGGGAAAATAACAGTCTACGTAAACACCTAGCTTCAGCTGTATTTACCTAATAGTAATATATAGTAATATAAAGCCTTCATAACAACATCAACAAGTAACGTAATCTCTTGAAGCTGTGCTGCCAATTTAAGCCAATTAGGTTATTGAGTAGTTGTAAGCACCTTAAACTGATCCGGAACGTGACAATAGGAGATTCAATTATTTCTGTATGCTGTAAATAAGCGAAGCTTGCTCTGCTGCCACATTGCTAATGCTACTTTATTACATTAGATAAACATAAATGCTGGTGGGTAATACTGTGTAAAATAAAAACGGCTATATCTGTTCAACTAAACTAATTCTTAAACTCCTAGAATAATTAACCCATGTAATACTGTAGATACATTCATATTTTATAAAGATTTACTAAGTTGTTTAAGAGCAAGCACAAAGGGAGCGAAGGAGTCGTGCAAATCCATGCCGTGGATGAAACAGGTAGCACTAATTAATCCTGCCACGTTTCTCTGGCAACCTTGTCCCTGTCTCCGTGGCAATGTAAAGGCACTTTAATTATTTTTTTTAAATTATATATACCGAGCTCCATTGTTGCGTCAGAGATCACAGGCTGTGAGACCTCACGCTTGTGCAATGACGGTGCAAGCGAGAAACACAAAGGGACCTTTCAACAGGATGCCAGTAACACAACAGGGTGACATAATTATCATTCCAGCGTTGGAGACGTTACTTTGGATATAGATTCCTATTTTATGAGAAAGCAGACAGGTCTACAAGGGGATTTATGGCCCAAATTATCCACCTTTGTGAATGCAATTAAAACATGTGATCTAAAACCAGGACACTGTGCAGCATGTAGGCCTGCAGAAGAAAATGCATTGCTCTCACAACCCAAATGTATCATGCTGGGAATGGATCCCCATCCAGTGGCTGCTGTACAACCTCAAAGGGGGGATTTGAGCATGCAGGGAAAGGAACTGGTGCATGTTCCCCTTCAGGGATGAAAGCAGTCCGTGCAAGGCAAGGCTTGTCTCTTACCCTTGGAAGCATCCTTGTCTTCTTTAGCTTTCGCCACTTTTCCGCTCATAGATCCCAGTTTGAATGTGTAATTCCCGATTTAGGTAAAAATCGAAATCCCCCTATTTGCTGACCGTCCTCAGAGAAAACCGTCCCAGAGATAAGGGTTCTGTTAGGGGGGAAAATGCTGATGAGAACCACATTATTTTTTCATTTTCCACAAGAGAACAGCAGCGTTTGGTGATAGACACATAATGAAGCTTAACAAAGGACAGCGGGGGGGATGCAGTTCAATTAGGTATCAGTGAACGCATCCAACTCCGGCTGCCCTCTGCACACACTCGCATGTCACACGACAAAAGAAGCAGCACAGTTTCACTGAACATCCGGAACCAGATCTGCCAGCATCTCCAGACTGTTGGTCGGTTTTTACCCACCTTATCTCCTCCACGTTTTCTCCTACATCAATGCACATTGATGAAAGGAAGTGCTTCCACCATGAATCCCGCTATGTACCAGAAAAAAAATCACGATCTACTATGACAAAGGACCAGAGCAGAGGAACAAAAAAAAAAAGAAAAAAGAAAAAGCTGCGAAATAGAGCGCAGCCTTTTTCCCCCCTGAAGTAAAAAAAATAGAAGTCAAAACAGTGAAGCACACCATCTAACAAACCCAGAGAGGAATGCCATCCAGCGCAGCTTCTGCCACCAGCTTTTTGTTTTTGGCGTCTGGCGTTTTTTTTTTTTTTTTTTTTTTTTTTTCCTTTCTCCCTTTGCTCTCCTGAACGCTCAGCGGGCACAATCAACAGGACACGCAGGGTGAGAGCGCTCCGCCCGTATCAGCGCCGATTCACGCAGCGGACATTGGTTTTAAGACCTCGGTATCACGGCTGGGACGTAAACGAGCTGCCCCATCCATAAAAGCAGCCTGTGTGAGAGCTGTGCTGTCGATGCGCTGAAGAATTACAGCAGGGGGCTGAGCTGCTGCTGCTGCTGCTGCTGCATGGCGCGCACCATCTTGCTGTTGCTCTCATTCAGTCGCCTCGGTGGCGGAGCATTGCGTTTTCCCATTCACATCCAGCCTGCGCATTCTCCGAACAGGGGCTTTATTAAGGGCATAACTGACAACGTGAAGCAGTGACTCTCACTTATGTAACACAAAGACCCTAAATAATAAAAAAACAATGTTTTTTTGTTACCAGTTCACTACATACAAAACATTTCTTTTGGTGTGAAAGCAGAGACGTACAGGGAGCTGCAAAGGGCCAGGTGCATAAAGTTTGAAATGGGGGGGGGGGCCTATTCAAGGTATAATTTTCAGCTATTTATTTTTCAAAAGGGGCGGAGCTCAGATTGTGTAGATTGATTAAACCGACAGTGGGGTGTGTTTCAAGATTTTATTCTGAAAATATTTGCAAAAATGAATTTAATACAGAAACATCTATATGCCGTACAGTACGCGCTTTCTAGGCTCTGTTTGCATGAATTACTGCATCAGTGTGGTACGGCCTTGAGGCAATTAGGAGTTAAAAAAGCCCATTTTACTTTAATAGCGGTCTTCAGCTTATCTGCATTGTTGGCCCTGGTCATCTTTCTTTTGTCAATACTTCATAGATGCTCTTTGGGGTTAAGGTTTGGCAAAATTTGCTGGCCGTTCCAGCACGGAGACAGCAGAGGAGATGCCATGTCCTGCTGGAAGATGAAATCAGTGTCTCCATCATGATTGTCTGCGCAGGGAAGCATGAAGTGCTGTAAAATCTTCTGGTGTACAGCTCCTCTGACCATGGCCTTAATAAAACACAGCCAAGCAAAACCAGCAAATGGCTTTTGACTTGTGTCTTTGGTTCGAGAGTGGCATCAGGCACGTAATGCAACAGTTGTGCCTCATGTCCTGGACCCATCTGTTTTGTTTTTGGCTCTTGAAGCACTAACTGCAGCTGCAGTTCAGGCTTTGTAACTCTCACCCAGCTCAATGGGGTTTGGCTTCACAATCCTCTCAAGGCTGTGGTTATCCCTGTTTCTTGGGAGGCTTTACCATCAGCGGTTTTTCTCCCAGACAACTTCCCATTAAGACGTTTGGATGCAGCACTCAGTGAACAGCCAGATTATTTAGCAATGCCTTGTGTAGCTTATACTCCGTGTGGGTGTCTATTACTATTTGTAAATATGTGCAACAGAGTTTATTCAAATCCGTCGTCCATATCCTCCCACTCTTAATGCATTTTGGTGTGGTTATAAATTTGGTCTCAATTAAAATGTTAAGTTTCAACAGAGCTGATCCCTTGCTTTATACATCTCACTTTTTTATCAAAATGGTCAGATGTTTTTTCTAATGACTTTTTCCTGTTCCCACTCATGGGAAGTTCCCACTAAACTCTTCTGTCTTTTCTTAAGTTATCCTCTTAATACTCCATAGCAATAGTATTGTCACAGTGGCAATGAAAACACAGCCACGAGTCTGGATTTCCATTAAGATATTTAACAAAATACAATGTTTTTAAAAAAGCAAAGTAGTGCAAAAAATGGGAATTGTCCTTTTTGTGTATTTGGGTGAGGACAAGAGGCACACAAAGCTAGTTGAAAAACGTAAACACTGTAGACAGGAAATGGCTTCCTTTAAAACATCTGTGATCAATTCCTTTTGCCTTACGTGACGCCATCAGAGACATATGTAAAAACTTGATTTGGAGGAAGTCAGTTTTATATTGCATAATGTTTTACAACTTTAACAGCAAGCAAACACAAAAACTGTTTACTGCATGTTGCTCTACTGGCGACAAAATCCACTTTAGATTTTTAAGGACATGAATATAGCAGAGTCCTTACCTTTACACAGCACAGAAGCCTAGAAGCTGCAACTCAACCTTCCCGTTCAGGTCTCTAGTTTCATATACTAACGTTGCCACATGGACGGTTTACTCTGACAAGTAACAGCTTCTATATTGAAGTGAGAACAAAAATCACAAAACGTTTCAGTTTTTATCTAGAAGTCTGGTCCAATCCTTGTTAGATGTTTTCAGGGGTGATGTGACATCTCCAGGTTGAGCAGGTCTGCACCATTCAGTGGCGTTAGAAGGCAAAGACCTGCAGTTTGAAGGTTGCAAGATCTGTATGGTTATTTTTAGAAGAAACTTGACCCTCTCTGAACTTTCTTGACATGCTCAGATCTTCTTCTATGAGTTTTAAGGACACACTGTTAGGTGTTGTGACGTATCTTTTCCTCAAATTGTCAGCACAGTTTCCACACTGAACCATTTTTCTTCCGTTTCTTAACAAAAATAACTCAGTTATGCTGAATAAAAGTTGCAATTTCATTTCCATTCACATTTGACTGGACTGGGCAATAAAACAAAAGTCTCTACAGAGCAACATAAACATAAATACTCAAGCAGTGCAGTTCTGCCTCACAACATGGACCACTGGACAAGCTACTGTATAAAGAACAAGGGTTAGAGAGAGTGTAAATGTCACCAGAGTGTGTTCCCACTGTGTCCATGGCCTGTGACCTGCTTTGACCTTTCCAGCAGAGCTGCGTCCGCCCTCAGCCTGTTGAAAGCAAAGCCCCGGAGCATGTTTGATTCGGCAGTAGCAAACTCCTGACTCACACTCTGTCATATCCAGGCTCTGTCCACCCATGTCACTAAATAACTCTGAATCACTTGTTTTTGGCCGCTGATTGCAACATTTCAGCCGGATAACAATGACTGTGCTTTCAGCTCACGTTGCTCCACACATGCAGACAGACAAGTTTGCAAGCTTGTGTATACATTTTCAATTGAAATAAAACTGCATTTGTAAACAGAGAATTGATGTAATGTAGGGGTGCCTGATAAGCAAAATTGCCAGATTAGCAAAAGTTTTTTTTTCTTCTTTTTTTCTGAGCTGTCCATGCAACAGTGCTTACATTAACTTTTTTATATGATACCTGATTAGCCGCTTTTTACCCTTCTGTTACCAAACACACCACATTATGTGCATCCCTAGCCTGCAACAGTTGACTGCCTAGGGATATCATTGTTGTAATGAGAGATAGATTTTGAAACTAACATTATAAAATATTAGTATGGGTCAGATAATTAACTGTAGAAAGACACTCCAGGTTCTACATCACACATATTTGGAATTTCATGGACTTATCTTTAAAAAACATTGCCATTCAGTATAAACGGCATGGGTTGTTCAATTGTAAACGCTGAGAAGACGCTGATATTCTACAGAACAATAAATCACTCAAGGCATGAAAGGGACATTTATTCAAGAGAGTGCCTTGCTTATGGGTGCTCTGACTGAATTTTATGCATTTGTACGCTTCTCTAAATCATGCAGTTTAAGCAGATTTGAGGAAGAGAACTGCAAGGGATCAATTGATTGAATTCAGGATGTCATTTTAATGATTTTCAATTGAGATTGTTGAAGTTCTAATGCTATCCATCCATCCATCCATTACCCAATACGTCTATCCCTTGTGTGGTCGCGTGGGGTGCTGGTGTCAATGGGCGAGAAGTGGGGTACACTCTGGAAAGGTCGCCAGTCTATCGCAGGGCAACACAGAGACAAACAGGACAAACAACCATTCTTACATCTAAGGAGAGTTTAGAGAGGCCAATTAACCTAACAGTCATGTTTTTGGACTGTGGGAGGAAGCCAGAGTACCCGGAGAGAACCGACGCATGCTACCCGCTGTGCCACTGGGCAGTCAGTTTGAATGCTAAAATAATTAACATTTAGTAGCATCTGCATGCTTAGTATAAAGGTTAAAGCTACCTTTGTTACAAGCAGCCCATTAAGGATTATTGTAATCATAACAAGAACACTTTGACATAGCATTACAAATATCATATAGTAACAACACATTTATTTATCAGTTACTTTCAGTGCAAGCTCAGCATCCAAAGTTTTAATTTCAACTAAAATATGTATAATCCTAACCTGGCCAGCCAGACTCATAATGTGTAGCACTCTAAATTCTGCAAATTATCAATCTGGGACTCTTCCTATCCAAACCGTTTGGGGAAAGGAGGGACATTCAGCAGAATTCTGCAAGCTGATTCGGCAAAGCAACATCTAGTGCCCAGACACCAAAGGTTGATTTTAGCCAATCATGGTATAAATTAAAATATAAACAGCACGAGTCATGAGAACCTACAAAAATGTAAGCTAGTTGCTGTTTTGCTTTCAAAGATGAAGCAGTGGATTCCTACAAAACAGATGTGATGGCAGCAGCTACGCGTGCGTCTTCCTGCGCTGCCACGTTTATTTTGGTTCGGCTGCGGGCTCATCAGCTCTTGTTTTCATCACAGCTCTATGTCCCGCCTTAAACCATAATACTGCAACGTGATTGGCCCAAACCAGCTTTGGTTCGGACACAAACATTAAACTGGAGAGGTACAAGATGAATTCTCGTGTGTTTGTGAACACACAAATACTACGAGAATTCATCTTGCCGGCAAGGTTAGTATTCAGAAACCCATATTTTTCTCTGGTCTTTTTTTTTTTTTGGCAGTCAACATAATCCATCTTTCTCAACACATATCACAAGGCACAATCTTTTAGACGTAGTCCTAAAAACCTTTATGGCCATTCCTCTGATGAAGGACAACCTTGTGTAGATTATAATTTGTGCAAAACAACTTCTTGTAGAGAAGCCAAAACAGGTAGTGTGGATGTATTGACAGGCTTGAAATTTTTTTAGAAAAGCCTTTTAAAAACTCTTCTTCTTATGCAGTAGTATAATCTCACACTCATGCATTGGTTGCAGTTCACCTGCTGTGAGGTTTGTAGATTTTTTCTTACTTCTCTTACCATCTTCCTAACTCTGCACTGTCTTTCCCATTTTTAGGAACAGCTAATGCAAAGGAGCATCGGTGTCAGGACACATTTATAGTCCAAGGGGAAAAACAAAGTCACTGAATGCTATAATATAAATAATATATAACAATATTGAACTCAAGAAAATGATGAATGTCATAAGAATTAGCTTGTTATATGTATTTAACAGAAATTGGTATAAGCGCCAATAATCATGTTGCAAACAATTTTGTAGAAAAATATTTCTGAACACTGGATATTTGTTTCAACTGAATATATGAAATAAATTAAAGATTAGATTTTAAATTATATTAGGTTAGATTAGGCAAGCACAATTCAAGATGCACATCTTTACTACGGGTGCCTGTGTTACCAGGCATGTTGCATTTCTAAATTATAAGAAGTTTATTGTGATTATAATTTCTGAAGCAAATAATAAATATAACTTAAATTACCAGGTCTAGTTGCATAATTGTATGACTGAAATATGTTTCTATTCACAATAACTTATAAATTCTTCAAAACTACTGAATTACTTATTGTGGAAAATCATTTTTTAAGTAAGAACATTTTTTAAAATCTTCAAAGGATTCAAAGATTTTTTAGTCTTTCATTGAGTCTCATTGAATCTAATATTGCATCAACCTCACCGCTCTGAACCAAATAGGGTTTTATAGAAACAGGTTAAGATGCGTGCAACTACTCAACTTAAAACCAAAATCCTGTGGATAAACCAACTTCCAATGAAATCGAGGACTGCAAGACTGATGTAAACACAGATAAATGAGAATAACTGGGCATTTCTGAACACAATGACTTGGGAAACACATCAAAATAGCACAAAAAGGTATGAAATTAGCTGTGACACATTAAAAAGCTGGAATCTGCAAATGCAAAAAATACTTCTGCAAACTATAGATTCAATGTCACGGCATGGTAACTTCCTAATTAACTTAGCGTTGCATGGAGTAACACAAATTCCAGCTGCACTTTAAACTGGGATACATCTCTTAAGTACGGTAGTATAAAAGCAACAATACAAAGCCTGAAACAAATTAATGTTTCGGAACACCTGGCAAGGGCAAACCAACAATACAAAATCTGAAACAATTTTATGCCAAAGAAAGCAGTTAATAAGTGGGGCTATTATCAAAATCAATACTTCCTGTTTCTTGTAGCGAAGCCCAAACCGGTAGTGTGGATAACTTTATAGGTCTGAGGAACAAGGTGATGACGCCTTGATGTTGCTGAATACTTTGATACCGTTCTTGTCAATTAGTAAACGTAATCAAATTCAATTGAAGGTGCCTGCAGCATTCAAGCTGCTGGTGTAGCTGATTAGGTAATCAGGCCGCTCCTCTTGCAGGGGTGGTGATAATGACAACTGGTTCAAGCTTTCATCAGTGAGGTCAAGGACTGCTTGGAGAATTAGTGTCTGCTGGGAGACAAAAATTGAATTTTTCCACAATCAATCGCCTCACACGCCCAACACTGTCCAAGTTGCACAGTTTGCCACCTCTGGTGACACTTGAGAATTAAATAAGAGAGCTGGGTATATTTCAGGAGCATTAGGGGACTATTAAAAAAACATTCAACACTTGGGACAATGTTATTGTAAAGTGTGACAAAGTCATTACAATACATTATAAAAAATATGTAATGCTTACTTATTTGTCATAAATTAAAACAATTGTTAAAATATGCAGGAGAGGCAAATGCAAAACGGTTGAGAAAAATATAGTAAAAAGGACTTACAATATTTGAATGTATACAGGTGTTCTAGATTTTGGGTAAAAGTCATGGCTTCGATAATTATTCATCCATATTTTATATATAATTTGTTTTATCATCTTCATGTGTCAACGGTCCAAAATTAATTTCAAAGAGCATGAAAGAGTCAGCAAATTAATTCAAAAATCATTACAGGTCAGATGTCCAAATCTAACTCATGCTGTCATATTTCTCTCCCGCGTGTCAGATAATCGACGTAGCCGCTCCCAAGATTGCATTTTTATAGCCTTCATGTCAGAACACCACATGAGCCACATCTGCAGCCGCTGACCCAAATCAAGCCTTCACTCTTCCACACGCAAGTGAATAATTAGCACCCAAAGCATGTTTTTTTTGTGAGAAGAATTTCCCGTTTCCATCCAGTTTGTCCCATTCAATACAGCTTTTTTTTTTTTTTTTTTATAAATGTGTTTATCTGACATTAATCTAGAAAACAAGAGAGTTTCAAGGGTACTTTGTGACCAGCAGCTGTGGGAGCTCCAGTTGTCATTAACGGTGGCTGAACATCCCTGAGCCGCCAGCGACTGTAAGCCTTGCTGCACCACAGCACCAGAAGTTGATCTGAGCTCCCATTTTTTTATATGCTCACCATGGGAATCCATCATCAGGACGCTATGAGGAAAAGTGAGCTTTGCTAAATTGCATGAGCAGCAGTCAGGTCCTACTGCTTTGTTGTCTTGCACCCTAAAATTAAGATGTAAATACTGATGGCTCACTGGCACACTAACCTTTCTCTGTTAATTGCTTAGACTAGATTACAATTCAGTGAGAGATCAATTTACTGTGACACATTATTTTCTCATAATTATGTAAAATTAAATAACTTTACACGAGTCACCGGTTTCACCAACACTGCCGTACAAAAGAAACTATACCCATGCTGGCTTTTTGCTTTTACATTTTGACACTTTAAAACCACAAACCTTTATGTATTTTATTGAGATTTTATGTGACACACAAACACATAGAGTATTACAGAGTAATGCAGGGGAGATTATTAAAAAAAGATGAACGGTTTTCATTTTTTAGGCAATAAAAATTTGAAAATGCTTGAATCAAGCACCTTTTACTGTGATGCACCCGAATAAAGGTAAGAAGGAATAACTTAATTTATGTGCAGGTCATAGGTTGTATACGGTGCATAATTTTTGAGTGAAGTCAAAAAATAACAATATAAATTTCTAGCGTGTGGCACAAACATTATGGTCAGCCTCATGCTCATAACAGATTTGCACAGACAGAGATTGAAGTTTTTTGGCTTTATTTATTTATGCAAAATAAAAAAGTCCAGCTACACAGGACGGAGAGCATCTAGGAACATCATTCTTTTTTAAAATTCATGCCATAAATCCCAAATTAGATTTGGGGTTAGGGTCATGTCCCACAAAAGAATGTGCTTTCATCTAATGCAATCCACTGTAGGCCTGTTTGCATGCTTGGGTTGTCCAGCTGGAAGGACAACCGGAGCAGCAGTCCCAAGTCATTTGCAGCTTCTATCAGGTTTGCGCCCAGGAATCCCCTGCATTCACTGTAGCTGAGTCTGACATCTGTCGCTGTAATCAGAGAAGAAAAGCATCCCACAGCATGATGGTTCTACCTCAATCCTTAAGTATAGGAACAGTGTGTACAGGCTGCTGTGTAAAATTAGTTTATTGCTACACATAGCATTTTGTGTATAGTCGTAATAATTGAATTTGTTCCAACTCATCAAAGCACCTTCTTCGTCTGTTCTCTGCAAATAGGACTCCTGTTGGCTTTCTTTCAAATAACGGCTTTATATCATTGCATTTTATCCCCATAGATTTATAAAGAGTAAAACTAACAGTTCTCTAACAGTTCTCCTACCTGAGCAGAAGATCTATACAGTTCCTCCAGAGTTTGGACCACTTGGCTGCTTCTTTGGTAAATGCTCTTCTTGCTGGGCTGGTCAGTTAAGGAGGACGGCAGTGTCTTTTAACGCGTTTGATTGGTGCAGCACTCTTTCCACTTTTAAATGATGGCTTAAGTTAGTATAGTACTAATCTAACCATGGTTCAACTGTCCCGTTCTATTTAACTCAGTCTTCATGATGCTTCTTGTTCACTAATGTTCTCTAACAAGCTTTTGAGGCCTTCACAAAACAGCTGTTTTTCCACTGAGAGTAACTTACACAACACCAATGGACTTTATTTACCAATTTTGGATTTTTATGTTATAAAGAGTGGTGTGAATATTTTTTGAAAGACAATAAAACGTTCCTCAGGAAGATAAGAAAGGCTTTTTGTATATATAAGGGCATATGTGCTATTGGGCGTAAAATATGCAGCATTTAAGTCAGTAAAATCAGTAATTTATGCAGTAAGCTATCTGAAATATCACATTAATGTCAATGATTCATCAAGAGGAGGGTGAAGTAGGCGTTTGCTTTGAGGGACACTCTCATCCTCCATGCAGCTCCCTATGGATATTATTGTACAACCTTAAAATACTATAGTGTTGTGAAGAAGGCCTGATGGCACAATTTTGCTTTTAGTTTTTGAGTGTTGTTATAAAACAATTACATTTTTTGTACACTTGTCTGCCCACATGTTCAAAGATGGAAAATACCAAGAGAAAGGTTTGTTGGGTTTTTATAAATGTCTTTTGCAACAGATTAATTTATTTGACTCACAGGCTTTGTAAAGCCGAGACAATGATTGCTCCCATATATCTGCTTATCCTCCAAAGACAAGGGTGTTGCTCTGTTCGTCTGCATTATGGAACATAATCATATAATAATATTAGCAGAAGTTCTTGCATGAAAAAGGTCCTGGGCAAGTCCCTCTTTCTAATCCAAATGAGTCAAGAGGAAAACATTTTGGCTGCTATATGCATAATAACATCTGGTAAAGTCATCGTTAATTACCACAAAAACTGGAGATGCTTCCATTTCTGCACAATGGAAAACACCAAACCAGTCCTGACCTTCAAACATCATCTTAGTTTTGATCCTGTTTGCTTTACATTTTGCTTGAATTTACTTGCACTTTACTGTTGTAGAAATCCTTCCAGCTCTACCCAAAGGTGCACTTCATGTCCAATTTGTTCTGACTAGCTCCCTTCTGCATGAACTTTACTGCTACATTTTGGTGTTTTTAAGTAGTTCCTGTCACAACTTCTCGTTTTTGTAATTTGCATCCATGATAACAACATCCTCATACCGCTAATGATGTTTAGCATCGAATGACGATTCACCAAATCGTCCTGCTGGACACACCAAAAGCAGGAAGTTGTCAAGCTTCCAACTTGCACATCAAACCACTTTGGCATCTTTTACAGTCATAAGTCAAATATTCATCAACATCTCTGAAGCAGTCTTGCCTTTTAAAAAACAATCAAAAAGTTAGAAAATAATCTCAATATGTGTTATGAAGCAAAAAAAAGGGGGAATAGAAATCAGTGCAAGTCCTGGAATAAAGCTGAACTTGTGCTCCTCTGAATAATTTAGCAGTTAATTGGAGAGCCTACATAACACAGGTGGGTTCCCATTACCTGTGGAGTTGATAACTCCCCTCAAAAAATAAAATAAAACTAAATCTCAGAAAACTCATTATGGCTGCAACTGACTGATGATTTTGGTCTTTTGCGGCCCCCTAGATTTTGTCACCCTGGGTCATATAACCCAAATGAAAAATTATCTCATTATTAGTAACTATTTACCCCAGAGGTGAAGGGAAAGTTGATGAAGTAATTGTACCAAATTGTAGGAGGTTCATGTTTATTTTATTTTTTTTTCCTTTTTCTAATTAACGCAATGACCACCACTAATATTTTCTAATTAACTGATTCTGATCCATTCATTATTTTTAATCCTTCAAGTCCATAAACTTCCACACCTCGGTTTCTTTGACGCACACAAAGAAAAAAAAATTGGTCTTTTAAAGATCACAATAAAGAATTTTTTCAACAATGACAATACTTGGTAGGTTTTAAGTGAGAGATACAGCAAAAATAAAAATAAAATAAATCAACAAATAACCCAGGAGAATGGTCTTATTTAACAGCTATCTGGATGCTTTCCAAAGTTTTTCTTTGGTTTTGGCTGCTTTTTCACTTAGAAAAGATTGGAAAAGTGTCCGGGGTAAAGTTGTGTCCTTAACACAAAATCTAAGGGATGCAATGTTCTTCCATTGATCAGCTACTCTTGGCTGCTCATGACCTCTGGTCGTGTTCAGTAATAGACTGGATCAGGAGGTCACTATTAGACTGAGAGGGAAAAAAATGCTGAAATGAATTAGCTGAATGCAAAAAAAAAAAAAAAAAGGCCAATTATTACTGAAAAGGATGATAAAGCTTCTGAAGCTTAAAACAATGCTGCTTAGCCTCAGGCACATCAGGAAATCAACCAGAAAAAGCATACCCTCATCTGGAACATCTGTCAGTGACTCAAATGCTAAAAAAAAATGCAGTTTTTGCAACCCGGTGCCAAAGACATCCAGGAAGAAGAAAAGTGAGGCCGGTGACTTTCCCATCCCAGGCAGCAAGAAGAGCTCCTTCCAGAGTCACAGACTTTCTCTACTCCACAGTGATCAAGACTAAAAAAAGGACATAAAGCAACTAGGAAGAAGGAAGTAAGAAAAGAAGCAAGCTCTAACAAAACTTTACAACTAGGTAGCAGCTTGCACTGTCAAAATTAGTTTTTTGATCAGGAATGAATACAATAAAATATTAAAGTCTACAGAATAATATCCTGTCAGGGCTTTGGAAAGGATTCAGATTTTTTTTTTTTTTATTCTGACAATTATACGTTGATGCCTAAAGCTCTCTTTAAAAAAAAATCTGGCTGGTGAAAATATCTCTGCAAGAACTTAGGAAACAGCGACTGACCACAGCCAGTACTTACCAGTCATCCTGTATCATCAGGGAGGATTTATCACCTCTGAAACCAAACTGCCTTCCTAACATGGCGGATGTACGTCTCTGACGGGATGAGTCTCCCAGAAGATTAAAATCATCCAGCATAGTACCAAAGTAACAGAAACCAAATGACTGAAACACACATAAAAACAACAGCTTTCTATAACCAGAGCGATTAAATAGGAACAAATAAGTAACAAATTGAATTCTGCAGACGACGTATTGATGGGAAAACAAAAACATTCTTTGTGCCTACAATTTATACTTGTTAGCCTAGTTGGTTAATTGGCTCGGATTTGCCTGCTTTTTCCAATTTTGTGGTCACTCAGCTTTTTTGTTGCTTGTCCTTTTTTTTCACAGCTCATCCTTTCTTTCTGGGCTCTGAGTTCACCTTAACCGGACGAGGCAGATGGCCGCCCATGCTGAGCCTGGCTCTGCCGGAGGGTGCTTCCTCTTAAAAGGGACCGTTTCCTACCTACTGCTGCCAAACGCTACTTAGGGAGAGGGAGATTTTTGGGTTTCTCCGGGGCTAATTTTAACTATATTATGTATCTTTCTATGTTTCTCAGTACCATGTACAGTATTTCTATTCCTCTTTTGTTTAATGTATTATATAAGGTGTGTTTCGTTGATTGATCGATTCTATAGGTTTAGAGCTGAAGGCGTGACATGCATTCACCTCGGGACTGGTGTGTTTGAACGATGGCGTGACGATGCAAGTAATTAACAGGAATCCATCTTCTGCACCCAAGCATTTAGCTAATTATACAAAATAGCTAGAGGGAAGGTGATAACGTAAATGCTGTCACGTTAAGTGTCAATCCTTTACTCCCTTTTTAAAATGGGCTTCTTTTCTGACAGCAAGCCTTTTAATTCAATGTAATGTAGGCGTATAGATATACGTATATATATATATATATATATATATATATATATATATATATATATATATATAGACCACTATGAATGTAAATAAGACATCATATGCCCATTCCTATTTCTTTTTTTTGTATTTTTTTGTTATTCTTTTTTTTTTTTCTTTGATCCATTGTATATATGAAGATTCACTGTATATAACTGAATGCACCTTCCCTACTCTGCACCTCTTGTATGAGCTGATGTGACGAGTGAATTTCTCCATTGTGAGATCAATAAAGACTATCTTATCTTATATTAGATTATCTTATCTTATCTTAATATAAAGAGTTTTTTTTCTTCACCACAGTGAGATTTTGTCAATATTTTCATAATAAATAAGAATGATAAAATCTCTAGTTTGCTGTTGGCATTGGGAGAGATATTTCTCCAAACTGTGATATATTTTATGTTTTGACTAAGCATTTACTGCCTCAGTAACTAATGTCGAAGCCTAACTGCTCTTGAAGAAAGTAGGCTTGTGGGATTAGCAGCAATTTTCACAAGAATTTTAGTTAGGAAAGAAAAATTAAAAATAGGTCTGTCAATTATTCAGTCGTGATCAAAAGAAGGTTCCTCAAGTAAAGGTTTTGTTCCAGCTACCTTAAAAGCCTGTGGTACATATCCATTTATTAAGGTTAGATTAATCATATCTAAAATGGGGGCTGTGATCAAAGGGAATACGTCCTTGAATAATTGGGTTGGGATTGGCTCTAACATTCAAATTAAAGGTTTAGATGAAGTTGATATTTTAGATAACTCAGAAAGCTCATCTGCATCTAAACAGTCCAAACGCAGATCAGGTTCTACAGCTACTGTCATGGTTTTCAGTGGCTTGACCCACATCCAGAACACACTCAGGAGACAGGGAAAGAGTTTAGGAAATATATTTGATTGGTTGAGTAATTAATCTGGTACACAGAACGGGTCTTCAACTGCACACAGGAGAGGACAGGTGGGGTTTATGAATGTGTTGATGAATCTCAGAATATTGTTTGGAGGTTTAGCTTACTCGAGAGGTGATGGTAACCGTTAGGGAATAATTCTTATTCTCCTCTGTTAGTGATGAAAAATATGCTGCTCTAGCTCGGCGAGGGATATTTTTATACAACATTAGACTATTTTTCCAGTTTAAGTAGAATTCCTCTAGATGTGTAGAGCACCATTTTCTCTCCAGGTTTCTAACACTGTGCTTCTGCAGAGACAAGGAACCTGGTCAGGGCTGATGGAGTAATTACAGGATAAGTCTGAAAAATAAAAACTGTTAGAGTCTACAAGACTAGAGTGGAGGTTGACCTTTCAGTAAGACAATAACTCTAAGCACATACCCAAAGGTACAATTGAATGGTTTAGATCAAAGCTTATTCGTGGTTTGAATGGTCCAGTAAAGATCCAGACCTGTGCAAAGATGATAGAGACATACTCCCCAGGATTTGCAACTACAGAAGCCAGGAAGTTGGTTGATGGCAGAAAACCTCAACACAATATGTTGAAGTTGAGTTCATTATAACATGAAAAAATGTGCAAAAGTTCAAAGGGGACGATACATTTGCAAAGCACTGAACTCATGATTCCTGCTGTGATGTAGTTCAACTGATTCTCCGGAATCACATCAACAAAATATTATGATTCACAACAAAAAAAAAATCTTTTTTTTTTCTTTTTTGTTGCTTTTTTCTTTTTTTAACCAGATCCAAAACGTGACCTTTTTGCAGACAATTCATTCCCGGAGGAAAAAAAAAAAAACTACGGTAAAACAGAATAAAATAAATCTGGACCGCCTGAACTCCCCCACATCCCAGGAGATGCAACGCAGAAACAATCGATAGTACGGAGCAAGCATCAGAGATTTTACTATCTGCGAGGGCCTGACACGGACCTCCACTGTGGTGACTAATCTAATTGGAGTCGGAGCAGACTCCCCAACCCAGCGGTGGTGCAAAAGAACAACAAAAGACAGACAAGTCAGGGAGATCCTCTTCAAACAATGGGCATCTGCAGATTACTTTACATTCTACTCTTCATTCACACTACCTGGAAAAAGTCAACTCTGAATGCAAGTTTTGTGATTACGGATTAAACTTTCTTCAGCTCTCAATGGACAATAAGCCCAATCATTCTTTTTCCTCCTTGCTGTTAAACTGGGCTGATACTTTGAGGAATGTATGACATTACGAAGTCTGCATGCTCTCCACGAAGCTCAGCAGCAGATTTAGAAATATGACTCAGGGAAGGCAGCGGAGGGTGTGTTTTGACTGAGGCTGGACAGGAGACGTCAGCTGTGGCGAAAACCCATTATTTAAAGCCCTGAAGGTTTGAAATTCACGTTATATACCAGCATATTTATTACTACTGAACCCCGATACTTGTCCTGCGTGGAGAAGATTGAGAAGCACTTGCATCAAGTAGACAGCATTAATTACTCAGGCATGAATTATTTAGTCTCAAAGCGATTGAGTGAAATAGAAATGCCCGCAGTCGATAGTTTTTAACACTTGAGAGGACTCTGGACTCCCCGTGGGGGGATTACACAGCCAGCGGTGGGTTTCATCTTATACACCAGACGCGAAAATGACACCACAGCTAAATCTTTAGCTGGCATGTTGAATTAGTAGCCAAGGTCCCTGAACGCATCGTTTTCTCGAGGATTGACTGACCGTATTCGATGATTAGCAGAGGCTGTGAGGGCAACAGGTAGAAAGTAAAGCTTTGGTAAAGTTTGTGTAAACTCATGTCATGTCCAGCTAGTGGTCCTTATGATAATATAAATAATCCACATCATTAGATATTATTGTAAATGCCTTACATGCTGCTCTATGAGATGGATAAGATATATTTGGAAAGATAGAGAATAATAACAAGATGTGCTGTAAAAGTAAAATTAAAATCACCTTGGTTCTATAAACTGGGTTGGTGGCTAATGGTAAAGGCCCAACCCCCCTTTCAAAAAGCAACCTTAGAATATTTAGCAGTTCTAGGTATGTGCATACCAGACCAAAAGGTCTGGGGTATATTTAGGGCCAGGGCCATTTCAAAGCTCTGAAGGTGAACAGAAAGGTTTTAAACTCATGCAGCGATCCATTTGTGTCCTTGTGTTGTGACAGAAAGACTGTCCACAGCATTTTCAACCAGCTGGAGAACAAGGTTATGACCCCGTGGTGTTAAATGTGCTCCACAACAGTAAATAATGAACAAATAGAAGTTTTATCAAAGTTTTTATATTTAAATCTAAACATAGGTGAGAAACACATATTAGGACTAGAATCAGATAGTGATTCGTGAATGATGAACAACTAAACAGCTGAACAGCAGAGCGCTTTCTTTCACTGTAACTCTCCTTTCATGCATTAAATGCTGCTATAACCATTTTCTCTCTGTTTTTAGTTTGGTGTGGAAAATCTTGACCCATGTGTCTTTTTTCTAGCAGGAATCATTAACAAAGATATTGCTGCCATTCTTTCTGTGTGTTCTTTATGTTCTTTTCTTTTACCATAGAAAGTACTCCTGGCTCAGTGGTTCTGTCTTTAGCTGTGCCTCTTTCCCAGATGGAGGAATTGACTGTGAGCACTCTTTGTTTTTCTTTACTACAGAACATGCTTCCATATTCAATTATGTCTTTGACTGGACATAGTGAATAGTAAAGTTTTGTCGCGATTAACTTTCTGGACTTTATTTTTTATTTTTTTTTTGCATAAAAAGTTCTTCTGAGTGTTTTTCTACCATGAATCCTTCATTTTGTCATCCATCAGACAACCACCTGTCCTGACTCAGGTTTGGTTGAGCTTTCCAACCGTTAAAAGGGAAAGGATTCTCTCTACTCTCACACGTTTGCTCCATACGAGAGTTGACTGCAAAGTTACAGACTTTACGCAACTGGCTGGGCTTCAGTTTAAATTAGTTCAGTTGACTAATGCAAACAGAAAAAAAGAAAGTAAAAAGAGCAACAGTATAGCCCAAACCTTTATTTAATTTACTTACCCAGAAAGAGTGAGTCTTGTTTATTCCCGCCCATTCTCCATCAGTCAACAGTGGACTTTTTTAAGAAGCAGTTAAAATTTTTCTTTTTTTTTAAAAAAAAAAGGCCTTTTGTTGAATGTGATTTAGTCTTATTAGTATTTTTTTTTAATTGGAGTTTCACTGGTTTTTCTTTGGTTTGCTTTGTCTGTGAAAGGCGCTTAATAAATATACTTTACTCTCTTACTTACTAGTTGTTATTTTAATAAGTACGGATTACAAACTTAATTTCCTTAATTAGAGCTTTTTTTAACCAACTGGCTTGATATGATTGATTAAATCTGACTGTAATGTACATATTTTTGCCTTAGACTGAAATACACTGTACATTGCTCTATATGCTTTTATAGAGTATTTAAAATTTAACAAAATGTATACAATTAATGTTTTGCATTTCTATATTATTTTATTATGATTAAGGAACAATATTTTAGCTGCTGAACAGACAGACAAGTTGATAGTTGCCCTAAAGGGAAAATAGATAAATAAACATGAACCTTAGCCCTATTCAAAGTAAAACCGGACAGTTTATACACTTTTACCAAAAAATTTGTATTTTATAGACACCAACCTGTTATTCGCATAGATTTGCTTCTGCTTGAAGGGTTTATTAATTCAAACTGAACTCACCAAACGCCCCTTTCAAGTTTTCCTATTTTGAAACTAGTTGAGTTCCTCCTTTCTGGAGGAGACTTAATGTTTCTGCAGCAACCTCGCCACCTTGTGGTAAATTGTTAAAGTGCTATTTTTATTATTCCTCTCTGGGCTTTGTTAGGCCAATACAACTTTAAACGCTCTACAGCAGCTTCAATTTAAAGTTTTTCCCAATGCGTGTTCCATGAGAAAAAACTGGGGAAAAAAATTATTTTTAAATAAAGTTGTGCTTAACTCAGGGCTGAGCGACAATAAGTTGAAATGCATTTAATATGAAACAATCCTTTTCATGAACAATGAAAATATTTAATTTGGTTTCCCCAAATTAAATATTTTCCCAGAAAATAAACTAAGTACAAAAATTAAAGTCTCTTAATATTTTTTTCCAAAAAGTTCTTTCGGGCTCATTATTTTCTCGTTGCTCTTCTGAACATAAAGAAAACGAGAGTAGGCTTTTTCAGGTATGTCGATCCCATCAAAACCATTTCAGAGCAAATGCTTTTAGTTATTTATGAATTTATGCCCTAGCTATGACTCATTTTTCACTATTTGTGCTGAAACTGTTCTACAATAATCTAGTCAGAGTCACTCTATGTTGTGTTCAGCAGTTGGGGTTAAATCAAGGCAGGACACGAGGGATAAATTTGACTGCTATATTAAAGCTATTAAACTCCTGGAGCTTTGAAACTGTCCCAGAAGAGAAATAGTGACAAAGTCTCACAAGGGCACAGCGAGTGTTTTATTTTCTGTAACAGTAGTCGCTGTCCCCGAATGACTTGCAGATCTTCAGCACTCGTGTTCAACATTGTTTCACTGTCATTATTTACCAGTAAACACACATTAAACAACAGTGGAAAAACCGGCACTTTTTTGTTTCGTGGATGTTGATTCACTGGTTTCCCAGATAGACAGATTGTTTTTGTTTTTTCTCTGAACAAGCAGGCGGCTAATTGCGAGTGCATGTGTGCAAACACAGACTTGTACTTTGGAGCTGTGGCCAAAAGTGTTTCTGTCGGATTTACACTGAAAGTTAGGATGGCAGGAGCTTTTCTGTCCTTACTCCTTCTGGACTTTCACCTTGGCTCTGGAGGTAATAAATGACTTTCTATGATTTGAAGAATGAGGGTAATGAAGGTCTCAGGCAGTATATTTTGTTTTATATCTAGCCCCAAGGCCAGTATTTCTCTCTGAGAAGGCAGCAGACAGCGTCCTCAGCAGACACAAACGTTACAACACCGGCGTGTTTGAGGAGTTTCTGCAGGGAAACTTAGAAAGAGAATGTTTAGAGGAAAAATGTAACCTGGAAGAGGCCAGGGAGATATTTGAGAATGATGAAAAGACTGTGAGTATTTAATCGTTTTGTTTGGATCAAATTCATATCCTTGCTGGCTGTGCTCATGATTTACTTTTGACTTTTAGATGGAGTTCTGGTCAAGATATGTAGGTAAGGTATCATTTAAAACAGTTCTCTTGTAAACTGATGTTTTGTGGAGAGGAAAGGAAAGTGCTTATTTCAGACAAACCCACAGGGAGAACCTGTTTTACTGGACTTTATGTCTACTGATGTCTTATAAAATGGACGACTATGAGTTAGGACCCTGTGTTTGACTTTCATTAGATGGCAATCAGTGCAACTCAAGCCCATGTCTGAACCAGGGAACGTGCAAAGACAACCTTGGCTACTACACCTGCACTTGTAAGTCTGGCTTCACGGGCAGGAACTGTGAGATCGGTGAGTGCATGTTTCTCTGGCTGGACACAAGTTTTTGATCAAACAAAATTAGATTTTTCTTTGATATACGACCCAGATTTATTCGTGGCATGGCATCAGCTTCAAAGGCTAAAATACCAAATGGTCTGTTCTCTTGTTCCTAAATTCAATAAGTGGCTCATATTGAGCAACAGTCTGGCTTTGGGTTACATTATTGGATTGTTTGTCTTTCTCGATGTCCTGAAAACAGCGTCTGAACTGGTCTGTGAGCGGCGGCCAAACTGAACTGGGTTTTATTTATTTCACAGCATAAAAAGGAAGAATTTGTGGTCAAGGATTTTTTGTTTTTGTTTTTATCTTGCAAAAACTAAAGGTTGTTTGATAATATGCACAATTTTCTGAGGTGCTTCTTGCATGAAACACCATTTAAGACGCATGCTAAATAGCTGGATGACCAGCAGTGGTGTTATGTATTAAAAATGTTTGTGGTGAAAATATTTTTTTTTTTTTTTTTTTTTTTTTTTTTTTTGTGAAAATATTTTATGTGAAGGTCCATTGCAAAAGTAAAAAAATAATTAATTAATTAATTAATAAAAACGTTAAGATTTTCACATTTTGTCATGTAACAACCACTAAATTTGAAATATCCAATCAGAATTTAGATGATAGATGAACACAAATACTGCATAATTGTTAGCGCAAAGTATACTTGGTTTTCAAAACTGGAAACAATAAGAAAGAATTTGAAAAGTGTGGCAAGCATTCATATTTAGCCCCTTTACTTGGATGCCCCTAAATAACATCCAGTGAAAGAAAGCCATAACAGTTTCAGCTTGAGGTTTGTCAAAAGTCGTGTAATGGACACTGAGGACATGTGGATGTACAGGAGGGGTTCTCTTCAGATGAGACCAAAGTTGGTCATTTTGGCCTACATGCAATAGTACAACACATGCTACACGACATAGTGGAGTGGTGGAAAACCACTATTGTATATTGCCCCGAACACAACATCCTATGGTGAAATCTGGTAGTGGCAGGATCAAGCTGTGAGAAGGCTTTTCTTCAGCAGGGACAGGAAAACTACACAGAGTTGCTATGGGGCAACTACCGAATAGAAGCTGCAAAAGACTTGAGACAAGGGTGGAGGATTAGCTTTCAGCAAGATAACGCTGAACATACTGCCACAGCATAATCCTGTGTTAAAATGGCCCAGTCAAAGTCCAGACTAATTCTTTGGCAAGACTTGAAAATCGTTGTTAACAGCTGCTCTCCGTCCGTCTGACTAAGCTATTTTTACAAAGAATGGGGAAGAAACCAGTCAGCGTCTGGAGGTACCAAAATGGCCAAAACCAGACACTCCACAAACGTTTTCCAGCTTTAAGTGTAGTGAAAGGTTGTTTTACAAAGTATTGGTTCAAAGGAGTTGAATGCAAATTAATTGCCGCCATTTTCGGGCTTTGTCACCTTTTTCTTTTTGGAATAGACTTCAGATTTTTGAAAGACTGAACCATGGGGGTTTCTCAAGGCTTAAAAAGCTCAGCGAAGCATAAACCTGGTTCTTTTTCTTTAATTTTTCTTTTTTGTTCACCCAGTCTTAATAAAAAGATGCGATGTAAACAATGGAGACTGCATGCACTTCTGTGAAACAATGGGAACCTATGGGGCAAAATGCTTTTGCGCGACAGGATATAAGCTGATGCCGGATGGGGTCAGCTGTGACGCAACAGGTATGGATTTAAATGTTCAGCTAAAAGCCATAAAAATGAACAATTACTTCCCATTAAACATTTAAACCTCTTTTCCTTCATCAGTTGAATTTCCCTGTGGGAGAACAGCACCAACTGTTGTGAGACCATTCACAAGGTCTCTCGACGTCGCTGGCTATTCAAACCACCGGAACAGCACACCGGTAACCAACATGACGAATACTGCGCCCTCACCTCCAACGGCAGCCAGTACCGCAGAGCCAGATGACTACTATGACTACTCTGATCACAATCAGTCTCTAAGTGACGTGCCCTTGAGGGATTACAATCACTCTGAGATCCCCTCTAAAGAGTCACCCAACGTTTTCAAACGTATAGTTGGTGGGCGGGCAGTCGCTCCAGGAGAGATCCCATGGCAGGTACTTTTCAGATGCAGAAACATCGGGAGCTTTGTTGCGAGCAAGGTTCTGCTTCTATCCCCGAGTCTGTTCATTCATTTTACTTCCAGGTCGGACTGGTAGCACATCCCAGTGGTCTGTTATTCTGTGGGGGCTCCATCCTCTCAGAGCGCTGGATCATCACCGCTGCTCATTGTCTGGTGGAGGCGCACGGCTCCTACGTGGTCAGAGTGGGTAAGAAAATCACAGACACACTGAGCTGCTATGCTGGAGGTAAAATATCTGCAACAGTACAACCTGTTCCTAAAATGTAGACCATTAACTACACTATGTAAGCTGAGTAAACGCACACAAAACACCTCAGAAAATAATTGTATTTTTAACTAAATAATGGGTAGGCCTACCACATTTAATGGCACTCCTACCAACTTCCAGAATTTTTTTTTTATTTATACTTCACCTTTAAAGTTTTTCACATGCACAATAATGTTTAACCCTAAAGAGGAAGGACAAGGGATCATTTAATTCAAGGAAGGCACACTTGTGTTGGTCTTCATAAGCTCTGAAATAGTGACATGTTTACAGCAAGCTCAAAGATTAAACAGATGAAAACGCCTGGAATGAAGATAAACAAGGCGGGACCCTAACTCATGCACCGCGAACAAGGTGGTGATGGAGGTAAAAGTTTATTGTAAGAAAAATAAAGCACAGAATGCCACACTGAGATCTTGTCTCCATTGCAACCACAATACTGTATCTGCATACAGACTGGGTGTTTCGGATGCTTTCTAGGAAAGTACCTTCCATCTCCTACCATTACAACTGTAAATGTGTGGACCTTTTGAATATCACAGGCTTTAAATTGAACCTTGTGCTGTGGTCAGATGATGAGATGGTGTTTTATGCACCAAACACTTTGGATGTGGCACACTAAAATGTTTCAGAAGAGGAAAAAAATAAACTATGCAAACCAACCTATCCCTATGTTAAAATGACAATTTAAAATTGCCACTGTCATGAATCTCGACTTAGCTGTGATTGACTACATTTTTTGGAGTGCTGAGTTTAGCAACAATTTACTGCCAGATGTGTAGAATCAAAAATTACTTAAAGGAGCAATAAGTAAAAATGACACCAGGTGTTTAAATCGGAATAACACACAACAGCTTGCCACTGACAACAGCCTATGCTGTTTCGTACGTTGCTCCTGTGAAATCCATCTGTATTCTTACTTCCACAGGACAGGTCCATGATGTCGTATTCTGTTCATATTTCTGGTCCGCTTCTCTTACTGGCTTCCATGTTGCTGCTGCTCTTCTGCTAAGATAAAATACCAAATGCTCTGTTTTCGGAATCCTGGGAACTCTCATATGATTGGCTCAGGAACCAGGAAGTAAACACGGGCTACACTCAGTAGTTCTGGACCGTACCTCTAGGTCTGAAAGGAGAAAAACGTGATTAATACATTGTTGATGGAGAGGACCAAATGTTTATAGGGCATGTTACTTCCATCCCAGGTGAAAAATGAGAATGATTTCGGTTAATTTTAGTCAATTTCTTACTTATAGCTTACCTGACTCCGCCAGATGGATTTGCTCCGCATATCCATCTGGAAGTGGAAACCTTCCGTTGAAGTAATTTTGGGAAGGGGCGAAAATACTGGTTAGCTGATTGGCCTATGTTGGTGATAGACGGGCCAAATAAACCAATCAGATTAACGAAGCATATGACGTACTCGTCAACATGCTTCGTCGTCGCTTTGTTACGAGCGACGACCAAAACACAAGCACAAGCCAAGCTACTCTTGCTGCTGCAGGTAAAGGCTCGTTAGCTCAGCAAATAAATACTCTGTAATTCCGATAAAACTTGCTCGATAGCCACGCTAACGCTAGTTTCATCGGCTGAAGCCGCCATGTTCTTTAGACTGAACTGACGCGTCTTCTCGTTGCGTCACACCTCAACCCGCCTCAAAGCCAACGCTGATTGGACGTTTGTTTGATGAACGGCTCCAAATTTTCTTTAACGGAGAGTATCCAGACTGATCTGCGAGTGAAACCTTGAAAGCTCGCGAGATCAGGATGGTCTCACGAGGCTAACTTATAGCTCCTTTCAACAGACACAAACAACAGGACGTGGGCCAAAGAATATAAAAAGGCAACACATCTTAACAAGTTATATGATCAGATGGTAAACAAAGTCCCTGACATCTGTCAGTCAGGGAAAAGTTACAAAACCATTTCTTAGGCTTTTAGACTCCAGCAAAACAGTTAGAACCATAATCCACAATCAAGAAAACATGGGATAGAGAACGTCCGTAGGAGTGGATGACCTACCAAAATCATTCAAAGAGTGCAGGATCAGCTAGGAGGTTATAGAGGAGCCAAAACAATTAAAGCCCTGCAGACATCACTTTCCTTAGTGAGGTCAGTCTTCCTGATTGAACAGTGAGAAAGAGCCCGGGCCAAAATGGCCTCAGTGGGTGAATTTTGCAGCTAAAACCACTGCTGGGTAACATTACAGCAGCTAACTCAGTTAGGTAACATTGGTGGTAGCTGCTATATGTGCTGAACAAATTTATTACATCTTCTTTTTAAGAGTTATGTCAGATGTGCTTAATATGATTTCTATTTAGAGCATAAATTGCTTAATTGTCTAAATCTCTATCAAATTTCTCTGCCCACAGGGGAGCATAACACAGCTATCAAGGAGGGCAGAGAGCAAGATTATGAGGTGATGGAGGAACACGCACACCCGCGCTACAACGCAAGTTTTAACTTGTACAACCACGACATCGCCCTGGTGTATCTCAAAGCCCCCATCAGCTTCTCTGCAACAGTCAGACCAATCTGCATCGGACCCATGGCTTTCATCGAGGCCTTGGTGAGACAATCGTCCTCAGCAACAGTGAGCGGCTGGGGCCGCACGCGCTACCTCGGGTCCTCTTCAAACGTCCTGCAGAAGATCGAGGTTCCCCTGGTAGATCAGACGGAGTGTAAAAAAAGCAGCAATGAAAGGATCACTCCTGTTATGTTTTGTTCTGGATACTACGACGAGGCCAAAGATGCCTGCCAGGGGGACAGCGGGGGTCCTCACACCAACAGCTTTCATGGCACTTGGTTCCTAACGGGGATTGTGAGTTGGGGGGAGGAGTGTGCGAAAAAAGGGAAGTACGGCGTGTACACCCGGGTGTCTGTTTATTACAGCTGGATAAAATACGTGATGAGTGTAACCAAACGCAGGCTGGCTTTGGATGTGGAATACCCGGACTCGTGATTGTGTACGTGTGTGTGTACGTGTGCAAGCATGAATGTTGACACGCAGCGCAGGCCACATCTTTGGCACCACTGATAACGACGTTCAAATCACCTTAAAATAAATGAATCTGTCTTTGCAGCAGCAAATCTGCACACAAAAAAAACATTTTAGAAGAATCCATGCCTTAGATTTGAGAACAGCTTTTCAAATATAATTTTAAGAAAATTATTTTAAGAAAAGTACTGGTGGCACAGTTATGGTAGCCTTGCTGTTGATACCATAAAAAACAACTTTATGCCAAGTGGAAAGCATTTAGTCTTTTGCAAAAACATTTCACATACAGAGAGAAACTATTTACATTCTTCTTTGCACAATCTCTCTACGACATGTAGTGTCAAACTGCAGTCCTCAAGTGCTGGTGTCCTACAACTTTTAATGGGTCACCCTATTCAATCAAATGATCGAGTCGTACACAGAACTTGGTAGAACTTGATTGCACACTGAGGAGGAAATTCAGTCATTTGAATCAGGTGGTTTGGACCAGAGACGTCTAAAAGTTACAGGATGCTGGTCTTCAGGGGCTGCAGTTTGACGTCACTGATCTGATTGGTCTATAGTTTTGCTTTATAGCGCTTGTTTTATTTCATTTGTCATTTGTTTCACACTAGACCCACCCGGAGCATTTGTAGCCAAAAGGTAAATCTTAGTCTCATCAGAACAAAAACAATTGTTCCCAATCATGATGGTGTTTTTTTTTTTTTTCCTGGCATCACTTTTAATTAACCAATTGTCACGTTGATGGTGTGTACTGATTGTTGTGGAGACTTGGTGGCCTCGCTGTTCCTGTTTTCTACAGTTCTCTGTATATATGAAAGGAGATATAAATATGTGAAAAACATGTGGGTATGTTTAAGGGGAAATAGTTCTTACTGCAGTACTATAACACAGCAAGCACATCAAATGTAAGCCATACCAGCCAATTATACCAAAACAAAGATAAACTAATGGCTGCATGTGTGCAAGTGGCATTTTACGTGTGTTGTACCAGTAACCTAAAATGAAACCTTTTAGGACCAAAACTTCAGATCCATTCCAACCAAAAATGTTAAAAATATCCAAGAGAGATTTATTTACATCTGTTTTTTCTGAAACAAGAACCCAGACATATTATTTTACAACTGCTGTGTTAACAAGTTTCTGCTATCCTTAAAAACGACTATTTCAATACATGTTAATATCATTAGATTACTTCTTATACAACCAAAGCTATTCAAAAAAAATTATAATTAAAAAGTATGTCTTACAACCATTGTCCAACGGCCATGCATTTTGATAAAAAGAGAAAAACATTTTTTTTGCACCAAGCATATGTTACATGGCTCAGCAGGATTCAAGCAACTTTTTTTTTGCCCTTTGTAACATCTGTGCAAATTTTGCAGCATTTTGGACAAAAAGAAAAAGGAAAAAGTGAAGCCATTCTGATTTTGTTACATCACTTTAACAAAAGTGTCTGAATAGTTATGCATAGTTTCTTGAACACAAGAACATGTAATTTCCTTTGGGACAGAACAGATACTTATACAATATGAAGGAAAACAGATGACAGAGAAGTAGAAAAATTTAGCATTTTTAGGAGTTGTGTGTTGTACAACAGTCTCTGCTGCTTTCTGCACTCATTTCCATTCAAAGAACAGCCTATCATGGCAGCTCAATTGATATAGTGAATCATATAGAAGGGGAGGACCAAAACCTGAAATACCAGAAAACGACTTTATTAGCAGACCAACACATTTTGGCTTGTGGCCTTCATCAGGAACATTGAAACTATGTAAGTCTGCAATCAATGTTTAATTACATGTTACATTATATATATATATATATATATATATATATATATATATATATATATATATATATATATATATATATATTTGCTCTATATGATCCCTTTTAAAGAGGAAGTAAAGTTACTGAGCTATGAGGCTGAGAGAGGGATATTTTTTTCCTGATTGAGTAAACGCAGCTTTATTGTGTCTCACCCGTCCTCCATCCTTCTCGCCTGTGCTGTGAATGACAGTCGCCTCGTAGAGCATCTTGAAGATTGCGGCATTTTGCGTTTGACTATGTTACAAGGAATACGTCATCTTCGATCACTATCATGTTTATAAGCTTCTTACGATATCATCCTTCAAGTAACAGCTGCTGCCATCGATGCAGGGGGGTAATGTCGCCCCCTGCCTTTTCAGCACTTCATACATTCAGGGATAAACAAAGAAGAGCAGCAAGGATAAGGGGAAACACAGTGAAAGAGGTAAAGCAGCAAGCAAAGAGCACATTCAGTGGTGCATAGGTGGATCTGTAGATAAAGGCCAAAGACAATCACATTTTAGAGCTGGAATATCTACAAAGGTTGAAAGTTTGAAAAAAGAATCACTCAGTGTTTAAAACGGGGATGAGAGTTTTAAAACCGACTTTATGAAATAAAGTCCATTTTTAGTCACACCTTTAAAATGTCAGGGACTCTTTACCTTTTAAACAAGAGTATGTCAGACAGGGATTACAAGCGTTTTAGCAACAAACAAACTATGCAGAAAACGTGGATGGAAATCCATGGAAGTAAATCGGAGGTCAGAACGAGTTCTCTCCTAAATGAACAAAGCAAACACTCTCTAGTGCAATCTCTATGATTCAGGATTATTAATCAGGAAAGTTGGATTTAAAGGAAGGAAGAAACAATAACTGGAGGAAGAGGACACTACACAGATCAGGCTACGGCAAAAACAGATACGCAGCTTGAACAGGGAACTCAGCAGTCAGATTATTGAAACACTCAAGGACCCTGTTAGCATCAAGTTTATTCGATAAGAAAATGTTTTTCTTTTGCTTCATTTTCTTTGCTTTTTTTATGCCCTCTGTCAGCACAAAACATTTTTTGATGCCCAAAGACCCCGGTAAATTAATAACTGTGATTCTCCAGCACATTTAGCCGCGATAATTCCATTTATCTGCAACTCTTTTTTTCCTCTAAGCAAAACGAATGAGAGCATTTGCCTGGAGCTGCAGTCTGACTGTCGAGCCGCACTCCAAGTTCAGAAAGTCCACTTTATGAACTCACATTTGAGCTCAAGACTGTGCTATCACTACTGTCCTTCTGGGCGGCCATTGTGTCATACACCCACACCTGACTTCAGCATTAAAACACCTTGATCTTCAGCAGCTTATTACTTGCCTTGTGATTGCTTTTCTTTCAAAGTTCTCAATTTGAGAGAAGATAACTTTTGTCAGCTACAAGCCTGAACAAACAGAAAAAACAACAATTGCTAAAATGATGATAAATGGCCTTTAAACGCCACAGAGCCACCTTTTTAAAGTGTCTGATGAAGTTTTGCGAGGTCAGTTTGAACAGAGAACATACAGATTTTGCAAATGGTACATACAAAGACTTTAAAAAAGCAGGAATAAAAAAGGCAATAAGGCATGGCACATTTTGGCATTTAAACTCTTAACTGTACAAAAGAGTGGCGACATGAGGAAAAAAGGATATTTCACACATAAATGAAAGAAAAAATCATTAAAAGTTTGAAAAAAAGAATACAATTTGTACAACAGTTTAAGGATTAAATCCTGGTTTCAGTCCCTCCGAAACCAAACAGAAGGACAAGCATTTAGGAATAATGTAACCTCAAGCGTTAGCTGGGAAATACTGAGTCCACAGTTTGTGAATTGACACACTGCTGCAGCGGCAAACTCACATGCTGACGCCACATGTTGCAGAGGAAGCGTCAGAAGACAGTTATTGCCCATCAAAAAGTAGGAAGATCGTGATCCATCAGCTGTTGATTGTCCAATAGGGTCGTAACTGCTCCTTTGGCTTGGGGTGATGGCTACAGAGATCTTT